>NC_057397.1:72395593-72682827 GCF_019320065.1 Cervus canadensis | reverse complement strand
ACAACAAAATGATGATAACCCATAAAAACTGGTATGGGTAAGAAACAAAGAGAGAAGAACCAAATTAACAAAATTAGAAATGAAAATGGAGAGATCACAACAGACAACACTGAAATACAAAGGATCATAAGAGACTACTACCAGCAGCTCTATGCCAATAAAATGGACAACTTGGATGAAATGGACAAATTCTTAGAAAAGTATAACTTTCCAAAACTGAACCAGGAAGAAATAGAAGATCTTAACAGAACCATCACAGGCAAGGAAATCGAAACTGTAATCAAAAATCTTCCAGCAAACAAAAGCCCAGGACCAGATGGCTTCACAGCTGAATTCTACCAAAAATTTAGAGGAGAGCTAACACCTATCTTACTCAAACTCTTCCAGAAAATTGCAGATGAAGGTAAACTTCCAAACTCATTCTATGAGGCCACCATCACCCTAATTCCAAAACCAGACAAAGATGCCACAAAAAAAGAAAACTACAGGCCAATATCACTGATGAACATAGATGCAAAAATCCTTAACAAAATTCTAGCAAAAAGAATCCAACAACATATTAAAAAAATCATACACCATGACCAAGTGGGCTTTACTCCAGGAATGCAAAGATTCTTTAATATCCGCAAATCAATCAATGTAATACACCACATTAACAAATTGAAAGATAAAAACCATATGATTATCTCAATAGATGCAGAGAAAGCCTTTGACAAAATTCAACACTCATTTATGATTAAAACTCTCCAAAAAGCAGGAATAGAAGGAACATACATCAACATAATAAAAGCTATATATGACAAACCCACAGCAAGCATCACCCTCAATGGTGAAAAATTGAAAGCATTTCCCCTGAAATCAGGAACAAGACAAGGGTGCCCACTCTCACCACTACTATTCAACATAGTGTTGGAAGTTTTGGCCACAGCAATCAGGGCAGGAAAAGAAGTAAAAGGAATCCAGATAGGAAAAGAAGAAGTGAAACTCTCACTGTTTGCAGATGACATGATCCTCTACATAGAAAACCCTAAAGACTCTACCAGAAAATTACTAGAGCTAATCAATGAATATAGTAAAGTTGCAGGATATAAAATTAACACACAGAAATTCCTTGCATTCCTATATACTAACAATGAAAAAACAGAAAGAGAAATTAAGGAAACAATACCATTCACCATTGCAACAAAAAGAATAAAATACTTAGGAGTATATCTACCTAAAGAAACAAAAGACCTATACATAGAAAACTATAAAACACTGATGAAAGAAATCAAAGAGGACACAAACAGATGGAGAAACATACCGTGTTCATGGATTGGAAGAATCAATATTGTCAAAATGGCTATTCTACCCAAAGCAATCTATAGATTCAATGCAATCCCTATCAAGCTACCAACGGTATTTTTCACAGAACTAGACCAAAGAATTTCACAATTTGTATGGAAATACAAAAAACCTCGAATAGCCAAGGTAATCTTGAGAAAGAAGAATGGAACTGGAGGAATCAACCTGCCTGACTTCAGACTCTACTACAAAGCCACAGTCATCAAGACAGTATGGTACTGGCACAAAGACAGAAATATAGATCAATGGAACAGAATAGAAAGCCCAGAGATAAATCCACGAACCTATGGACACCTTATCTTTGACAAAGGAGGCAAGGATATACAATGGAAAAAAGACAACCTCTTTAACAAGTGGTGCTGGGAAAACTGGTCAACCACTTGTAAAAGAATGAAACTAGAACACTTTCTAACACCATACACAAAAATAAACTCAAAATGGATTAAAGATCTAAATGTAAGACCAGAAACTATAAAACTCCTAGAGGAGAACATAGGCAAAACACTCTCCGACATAAATCACAGCAAGATCCTCTATGACCCACCTCCCAGAATATTGGAAATAAAAGCAAAACTAAACAAATGGGACCTAATGAAACTTAAAAGCTTTTGCACTACAAAGGAAACTATAAGTAAGGTGAAAAGACAGCCCTCAGATTGGGAGAAAATAATAGCAAATGAAGAAACAGACAAAGGATTAATCTCAAAAATATACAAGCAACTCCTGCAGCTCAATTCCAGAAAAATAAATGACCCAATCAAAAAATGGGCCAAAGAACTAAACAGACATTTCTCCAAAGAAGACATACAGATGGCTAACAAACACATGAAAAGATGCTCAACATCACTCATTATTAGAGAAATGCAAATCAAAACCACAATGAGGTACCATTACACGCCAGTCAGGATGGCTGCTATCCAAAAGTCTACAAGCAATAAATGCTGGAGAGGTGTGGAGAAAAGGGAACCCTCTTACACTGTTGGTGGGAATGCAAACTAGTACAGCCACTATGGAAACAGTGTGGAGATTCCTTAAAAAACTGGAAATAGAACTGCCATATGACCCAGCAATCCCACTTTGGGCATACACACTGAGGAAAACCAGATCTGAAAGAGACACGTGCACCCCAATGTTCATTGCAGCACTGTTTATAATAGCCAGGACATGGAAGCAACCTAGATGCCCATCAGCAGATGAATGGATAAGGAAGCTGTGTACATATACACCATGGAATATTACTCAGCCGTTAAAAAGAATTCATTTGAACCAGTCCTAATGAGATGGATGAAACTGGAGCCCCTTATACAGAGTGAAGTAAGCCAGAAAGATAAAGAACATTACAGCATACTAACACATATATATGGAATTTAGAAAGATGGTAACGATAACCCTATATGCAAAACAGAAAAAGAGACACAGAAATACAGAACAGACTTTTGAACTCTGTGGGAGAATGTGAGGGTGGGATGTTTCAAAAGAACAGCATGTATACTATCTATGGTGAAACAGATCACCAGCCCAGGTGGGATGCATGAGACAAGTGCTCGGGCCTGGTGCACTGGGAAGACCCAGAGGAATCGGGTGAAGAGGGAGGTGGGAGGGGGGATCGGGATGGGGAATAAGTGTAAATCTATGGCTGATTCATATCAATGTATGACAAAACCCACTGAAATGTTGTGAAGTAATTAGCCTCCAACTAATAAAAATTAAAAAAATAAAAAAAAAAAAAAAAAAAGACTGCGATGAGGCGAGGCTGGACACAGCATGCAAGTCAGGGAACAAATTCTGTCTGTATTTAAATGTTTGATATTTTGTTCCTTATTAATTTTTTTCATTAATTTTGATTTAAAAAATATTCCATTAAAGCATTGTGTATCTTGATTACTGAGTTCTGCAACCAAGGCGAATGGCTCCCTCACCTGCTCCCTCTCACCCTCGCCTGATGACACCCTGGCGAAGAGACGAGCTTTAGTTTCAGACAGATGCAGCTTTGAATGCATCTCTCCCACTTTCTAGAACTGTGGCTTGAGCAAGTGACCTGACTTCTGTAAGCTCAATATCCTCATTTGCAAAGTGGAGATAATTATATTGAGTTAATACAGATAAAATGCTTAGTTTAGGGATAGCAACTATTCAATAAGTAGAATATTATTCCAAAAGCAAAGTGAGCAATCTAGGTAGTTACATACAATAGTACTGTCCAATAGAAACTGAATGTAAACCACCTGTGTGATTTACATTTTCCAGCGGTTGCTTTTAGAAATGTAAAAAGCAAAAGGTGAAATTAAAGTTAACAATGCCATTTAAACCTGGTCTATCCAAAATATTATTACTTCAACATGAAATCGATATGAAAATTAGTAATGAAATATTTCACTTTTTTAGTACTAAGTCTGGGGAAGCTGGGCACATATTCTACACTCCATGAGTGTGCGTCCTCAGTCATATCTGACTCTTCGCGGCCTCTTGGACTGTAACGCACCAGGCTCCTTGGTCCAGAGGATTTCCCAGGCAAAGATACTGGACTGGATTGCCATTTCCTCCTCCAATTCTATACTTTATAGGATACCTCAGTTCAGACAAGCAGCACTTCAAGTGTTCAGTAGCCACACCCGAAAGGCTGCTGCTGTTTTGGACAGATAACAGACATTCTTTGAAGACTGTTGGAGGTGAGAGCCACTGGGACAAAAATGTACAGAAAGCAAGACATTTCTAACCCTTTCAATTGGGCACTTTGGAAAGAACACAATCTCCAAGTTCAGGACAGTTTCTATTATCCTTTATATATGCAATAACTCTCCTGACCTTTGAAATACGAAAGGTTGCAAACATTTGTGGACAAAAATAGAAAAAAAATACCCATTAGGAAAGTTACATTACCTCTTCTTTCATTTCTTCCAGCTTATCAAATCCTACTTGCTTATTCTTTTATTCTATTGAACTCTAAGGGGCTTCCCAGGTGGGAAAGCCTGCCTGGTAGGCTTTAGTCAGGAAAGTCTGACTTAGTATTAAAAAAGTGAAATATTTCATTAATAGTAAAGAACCTGCCTGCCAGCGTAGGAGAGAGAGAAGTCTGGTGGGTTACTGTCCATGGGGCGGCGAAGACTCTGACACGGCTGAGCACACACACGCTGAACTCTAAGAACACCACAATGTTACTTAAAAATACAGTAACCATAGATTCTAAATATTTTGAGTTTTAAATTAGTCTATTCCCTGTACCAAAAATTAATAAGCATTTGAAAGCATAACACCCAGACACTACAGATATTTTAAAGACTCAAAAGTGCAAACCTGAGGCCAGAAAAAAACCCAACTATACTAAAAGCTGGCAAGGATTTATAATTTTAAAGAAACTCTTGCTTAGGCCAAATTCTTAAAACGACATTGGGCCTGTAAGTAGTGTGTCTTTTATTGAAAAGCTGAGAATCTGTGTTTGTTTGATTCACTTGTGTCAAGAAAAAAAGGAAGCATTTCCCAAGGAATATATACAATATCCTAAGGCACAGTGCATGATCAAAAACAATTTTTGCAATGTTAAGTCCAAGTGTGCTTGCTCCCTGGCCTTCCCCTGCCCTCTCAGTGGCATCTGCACCTCCTTTATCACACACATGCAACTGAAAGTTAGCAGTGAGTACAAAGCAGGCACCGCATTTAAGATTAAAAACCCCAGCCACAGTCTTTAGGGGCAAGTTATTTTCCTACCATGAAAGAAATCACTGCTGCTTTGTCTGCTTAGGGTTCACCTGGGGCTTCCCAGGTGGCTCAGTGATAAACAATCTGCCTGCCAATGCAAGAGACACAGGATTGAATCCTGGGTTGGGAAAATTCTATGGAGAAGGAAATGGCAGCCCACTCCAGAATTCTTGCCTGGGAAATCCCATGAACAGAGGAGCCTGGCGGGCTACAGTCCAGGGAGTTGCAAAGAGTCAGACATGACAGAAGGACTGAGCATGCACACATCCATGGTTTATTTATGGCAATTAACATTTTACTTCAAATCAAGACATAATTTTGGTGTGCATGAATTGACTTTTTGGAAATGGCAGGGATGAAATTTCTTTAACCAAAAGTGCTTTCCCTGTGACCTATATATCTTCAAGGTAAAAGCTGAGTGATCCATGATGCATTAAGAAACATCTTTCCTCTTCCAACTCCACCCTCTTGGACAGGGAATGGATGTGCCAAATCTCATGTAGGAATCATTTCTGGGAAGTTTTTCAGGTCTGAGTGTATGAGAAAGGAAGCTGTTTAACCTACTGCAGCCTCGACTGTTCCACGCGTGTGCCTGGATCCACTCTCAGCCTCATTCGAGAGCTCATTAGAGAAACAGAGGCTGGAGCCCCATCCGATCAATCAGATCCAGGCCTTCACCTTATGAGGTCCACCAGATGCTTCCTTTGCACATTAATGTTTGAGAAGTACCAATCTACAAAGCACAATAATCTCCATGGTTTTGTTTAAA
The DNA here is from genome assembly GCF_019320065.1 of Cervus canadensis. Taxonomy (NCBI): domain Eukaryota; kingdom Metazoa; phylum Chordata; class Mammalia; order Artiodactyla; family Cervidae; genus Cervus; species Cervus canadensis. The sequence continues at coordinate 72,677,018 of NC_057397.1, read as the reverse complement.
TAATCATTGTTAAAAGATACCATATTACATTGTTTCATTCCTATTACCATTCTTCAAATTAAAATAAAACGTTTCTATATTTCACCATTTAACTAACCTTAAATTTTCCCTTACAACAAATGTATGCATGTGTACATGCTCGGTCGGGTCTGACTCTTTGTGACCCCATGGACTGTAGCCCACCAGGCTCCTCTGTCCCTGGGATTCCCCAGGCAAGAATACTGGAGTGGGTTGTCATTTCCTCCTCCAGGGGATCTTCCCGACCCAGGGACTGAACCCACGTCTCCTGAGTCTCCTGTATCCTTTACCGGTGAGCCACCTGGGAAGCCCCACAATGATGTATATCTTGCTGTTATTTAAAGTGGCTGTGATTTGACTTCTACTTGAAGAAGTTTTCATGTGATTTACAAGTATCATGGTAACCTCTGCATGTATCCAGTGTGGAAAGCTGTTCTTAGGGATCTCCGATGCCTCCACAGATGTGGGCCAGGCCTGGGGGTCTTCTAAAGCTTTCCTGGGGAAGCTAATATGCAACCAGGACCAAGGACCACTTCTGTCTCCAGAATGTCTGATCCACAGCCTCAAGGTCTTTGCAGTATTCAGAACCAAAGGGAACCCTGTTTTGCTTTTTTGTAAATGTAGTTTTCGTTCTAGGATTTTTCTTTTCTTTGTAGTTTTAGTTCATCTGAATATGTGGTTCCCCCATGGACTGATGAGATGAGGGGCTCTTTCCCGCCTCTCTAAGTCTCCCTGGCTTTCAAGTTCTAAGCCCCTCCCTGGGCAGCCACGCTTCTGGGTCTGCCCAGGCCTCACCTCATTAATCATCTCCTTTCACACTTCTGGTCTCTTTCCAGCTTTCCAGAGCCTTTCTGGGATCCAGGAGCCTGAAAATAGCATCCCAGATGTGTCTACCTCCGTTTTCCTCCCTCCCTTCTCTATGATAGTCTTCTGAGACAGCCCGAAATAGCACTGGCCTTTTTGAGCTGGGATTTAAACATTCTCAGTCAGTTTTGCATTTTTTAAATGAAAAAAAAAAAAAAAAATCTGGAATAGCTAAGTTGCGTATCTAACAATTCAGATCACTGATTGATTCTCTATAAAGCCATAGGTTATATTTAAAAACTAGAGATGTTGATGGAAAAATAAAGTGTAGCCTGCTGCTCTTCTTTAGCCCTGGGCCAATGGCTTTAAGAAGCACTTCAGGGCTGGTTTCAGGAGCCAATGGTATCCCAATGCTGCTGTGTTTATTTTAAAATTGTCTCCAGTTCAGTTCAGTTCAGTAGCTCAGTCGTGTCCGACTCTTCGTGACCCCATGAACTACAGCATGCCAGGCCTCCCTGTCCATCACCAACTCCCGGAGTTTACTCAAACTCATGCCCATCGAGTCGGTGATGCCATCCAACCATCTCATCCTCTGTCATCCCCTTCTCCTCCTGCCCCCAATCTCTGCCATCATCAGGGTCTTTTCCAATGAGTCTTTTCCAGTGAGTCAACTCTTTGCATGAGGTGGCCAGAGTACTGGAGTTTCAGCTTCAGCATCAGTCCTTCCAATGAACACCCAGGACTGATCTCCTTTAGGATGGACTGATTGGATCTCCTTGCAGTCCAAGGGACTCTCAAGAGTCTTCTCCAACACCACAGTTCAAAAGCATCAATTTTTCAGCACTCAGCTTTCTTCACAGTCTAACTCTCACATTCATACATGACCACTGGAAAAACCATAGCCTTGACCAGACGGACCTTTGTTGGTAAAGTAATGTCTCTGCTTTTTAATATGCTATCTAGTTTGGTCATAACTTTCCTTCCAAGGAGTAAGCGTCTTTTAATTTCATGGCTGCAATCACCATCTGCAGTGATTTTGGAGCCCAAAAAATTGAAGTCTGACACTATTTCCACTCTTTCCCCATCTATTTCCCATGAGGTGATGGGACCAGATGCCATGATCTTAGTTTTCTGAATGTTAAGCTTTAAGCCAACTTTTTCACTCTCCGCTTCCCTGGTGGCTCAGACGGTAAAGCGGCTGCCTACAATGTGGGAGACCTGGGTTCAACCCCTGGGTCAGGAAGATCCCCTGGAGAAGGAAATGGCAACCCACTCCAGTACTCTTGCCTGGAAAATCCCATGGACGGAGGAGCCTGGTGGACTGCAGTCCATGGGGTCGCAAAGAGTCGGACATGACTGAGCAACTTCCCTTTCACTTTCACTCTCATCAAGAGGCTTTTTAGTTCCTCTTCCCTTTCTGCCATAAGGGTGGTGTCACCTGTATATCTGAGGTTATTGATATTTCTCCCGGCAATCTTGATTCCAGCTTGTGCTTCTTCCAGCCCAGCGTTTCTCATGATGTACTCTGCATATAAGTTAAATAAGCAGGGTGACAATATACAGCCTTGACATACTCCTTTTCCTATTTGGAACCAGTCTGTTGTTCCATGGCCCGTTTGAACTGTTGCTTCCTGACCTGCATACAGGTTTCTCAAGAGGCAGGTCAGGTGGTCTGGTATTCCCATCTCCTTCAGAATTTTCCACAGTTTACTGTGATCCACACAGACAAAGGCTTTGGCGTAGTCAATAAAGCAGAAATGGATGTTTTTCTTGGAACTCTCTTGCTTTTTCGATGATCCAGCGGATGTTGGCAATTTGATCTCTGGTTCCTCTGCCTTTTCTAAAACCAGCTTGAACATCTGGAAGTTCACGATTCACGTATTGTTGAAATCTGGCTTGGAGAATTTTGAGCATTACTTTACTAGCGTGTGAGATGAGTGCAATTGTGTGGTAGTTTGACCATTCTTTGGGATTGCCTTTCTTAGGGACTGGAATGCAAACTGACATTTTCCAGTCCTGTGGCCACTGCTGAGTTTTCCAAATATGCTGGCATATTGAGTGCAGCACTTTCACAGCGTCATCTTTCAGGATTTGAAATAGCACAACTGGAATTCCATCACATCCACTAGCTTTGTTTAAAATTATCTAAAAATGCTTTATCAATGAATAATATTAAAAATCCAAAGAATGATGAATTTAACCAAGCTAAGTTAATTCTGTAAAACACATAAGAAAGTTGATATCTCAAAAACAATCCCAGCCAGTTCTTTTTTCACGTAACTTGGAAAACATGCATATTGCACAAGGGGGGAACAAGTTTAGATCTGAGACTATAGCTGTAGAATGACCTACCTACTGTACCTCTATTTGGTTGGTTTGGGGACTGTTTCAATAAGCTTTTAACTGGTAAGGACAGTTCTTGAAGAAGAAACAAAACTGCTGCTTTCTATTTGCTAACATATATCTAGAAAGCAAGAGCGCTGGATTCCGACTTCTACGTCAGGAGTCACTTTAGGTCTTTTTGCCTTCAGGCCCAAGCTTCCCCTCACGGAGCCTATAATCTATTTTTCCACTAGATCAGTCTACTAGTTTGGCCTTTAATAATTCACATCCATTTTGAGCCCTAAGACAGGAAGGCGTGTCGAACTGGCACAGTGAGACTAATGTAAAGGTGGAAAGAGCATTAGATGACTGCCTTGGGTTTCGCGATCACTGTGAAGAGAATTGAATGGTTCAAGGTCCTGGATTCAAGAACTTCCTCTACCAATAGCCTAGCCAGCCAAGGGACCCCAGTTAAGTAAGGTGGGCGTAGTCTGCTGGGAAATGTACTTTTCAAGAAAGCGCTTTAAAGATAAAGATTAAAAGCACTTTAAGAGACCTCAATGGCAATATTACCACTCAAGGGGGTGCTTAGAAGTTGAACTTTTCCTAGAAAGCTATATAAATAAAGACAGGATCTTTAAATGCTTTAAAGTGCAAATTATCCAAAAAAAAAATAAATAAATAAAGTGCAAATTATCAAGGTTTAAAATTTCAAAGAATGAAATATTGCCATTTGCAGCTACATGGATGGACCTAGAAATACTATACTAAGTGATATAAGTTAGACAGAGAAAAACAAGTATATGATAACATTTATATGTGGAACCTAAAAAATAATACAAATGAATCTATGTACAAAACAGACACAGACTCACAGAGAAGGATTAAATTAACAGACACAAGTTACTATTATAAAATAGATAAGCAACAAAGAGTTACTGTATAGACAAAGAACAATAGTCAATATTTCATAATAACCTAAAATGGAAAAAATGCATGTCTATAACTGAATCACTTGCTGTACACCTATACTAACACCTCTCAATACTTCCACTAAGCAAAAAGATATAAAATTTTTAAAAATTGATGTAGGAATTTAATATAAACAGACCCAAAATCTATGTAAATTGTTTTGGGGTGGGGGGGAAGAAGATGTGATGTAAATTTAAAAATTATATATTTCTAATTGTAAGTACTCTCAAATAGGATCTGTTGAATTCATGAAAGCACTTCTAAAAGAGCCATTCCAAAACAGCCCTGCACATTTCAGTAGAGTGCTAACCCTCCATCTGAGCAAACTCTAGGAGATGGTGGAGGACAGAGGAGTCTGGTGTGCTGAAGTCCATGGGGTCACAGAGTTGGACACGACTCAGCAACTGAACAACGACAAGACCCCTCCATCAAGCAGTTTGCCTTCACAGTGTATTGGCAGAGTCCAAGTTGAAATCCTGAACTGCCTTCCTCATTGCCAACATATTCAATCTACTTCCAGCCATCTCTTCTAATTCATGGGCTTTCTAGGTGCCACAGTGGTAAAGAATCCGCCTGCCTACTAAGGCAGGAGATGCAAGAGACTCAGGTTCCCTCCCTGGGTCTGGAAGACCCCCTGGAGGAGGAAATGGCAATCCACTCCAATATCCTGGCTTGAAAAATCCCATGGAAAGAGGAGCCTGGCGGACTACAGTCCATGGGGTCGCACATCTTTTCTAATCTACCCGCCCAGTTTGTGCCCAAACCCCACAACTTGGCTTTAGCGTCAGCTGAGACGTCTGCAGCTGAGAAAGATTAAACTTAACCCTACATGCAACCCTGATTTCCCTAGACTGGAACAAGCACAGCAAAAAATCAGGCCTTCAGTAACAACCACAGCAAGACTGGCTCCAGCCCGACCAACGTTATTTCGAGTCTAGAGGCCCCTGCACCAGCCGGCTGGCCCGGAACCACCGGCCAGGTTAGCCCAGCAGGACTGAGGGGATGGGGGTCCCTGCAAAGCCCTTTTTCCCACTGCTCGCCTGCACCCCGACTGACCCATCAGCCCCAAGGGTCCCGCCCCCAACCCACTGCGCCCACAGCCAGGTCAGAACTGGCCTCCACTTGCCCCCCTGGAAGCCCAGGCGCTTTCTGCCTGAAAGAAGCAGAGATTTTATTTCCAAATCGATTGCTTCCTATTCAACCTTAGACAGTGCGGCCTGAAAGAATGACCAAAGTTCTTTGGTATCTTTCAGGAGTATTTCGTGTTTCCCTTTAGCTGAGTAGTTTTGAATCCTCCCAGGACATGGAACTGCTCAGAGAGCTTTTAAAAGTCTATTTAGACACAAGCCCTAAATTTTAATCTAATTGGTCTAGGGTGAGGCCCAGGCTAAGTGCCTTTGAAAAGCTCCCAGGGGATTTTAATGTGCAGCCGGAGCTGAGCTTGGGAAGTGCCCCCTGGAGCGTTTCTGAGCGGCCAGGGTGCCGAGGGTCCGGTCTGGCCAGCCGCCAGTGGGCTCCGTCTTTCCCTTCCTTTCCTGGTCATGCCCTCTTCTGGTGGGCCCCACCTTGTCGGCCTGATGCAGCCACACCCTGCTCTCTCCGCCCAGGGATGTCTCTGCCTCATCACCAACACCGCTTCTACAGGCGCTGCGGCCCACCCCAGGGGCCACCGGGCCGTCAGCCAGGTGCCGTCTTCAGAATCAGGGCCACTCGGACCCAACACTGGTAATAATAAACACTTGGCTCTCCCTCTCTGCCAGAATTGTTCTAGGCACTTTGCACATATCGCACCATTTAATCCTCACAACATTTAATCTTCACAACATTTAATCATTTAATCCTCACATTTAATCATTTAATCCTCACAAGGTCTTTCTTGGTGGCTCAGCCTGAAGAGCCTGCCTGCAATGAAGGAGCTGCAGGAGACACAGGTTTGATCCCTGGGTCGGAAAGATCCCCTGGAGGAGGGCGTGGCAACCGGCTCCAGGATCCTTGCCTGGAGAGTCCCCATGGACAGAGGAGCCTGGCAGACTACAGTCCATGGGGTTGCAAAGAGTCAGATCTCACTGAGCATGCAAGCCTCACAACATTTAATCACATAATCCTCACAACATTTAATCACTTAATCCTCACAGCAACCTCATGAAGTATGCATTATTATTATCCCACTTTACAGGTAAGGAGACTGAGGCACAGAGAGGTTAGGGAACATGGAGGAAAATCCCGGAGAGGAACCTCCAAGTTTCCACCCCCCGATTATTCAGCCAAAGGCTAATACAGAAATTGCTCTTGATGGGATTTTGCAGATGTACTTTAAGTTCCAAACCAATTTCCCTTAAGTTTCAGAGTCACCCAGGTTAAGTCTGATCTAATCAAATAAATTGCTTAAAAGTAGTTTTCCCCCAACTGACCCCAGAAGAGGAAGTTAGAAAGATTTGAAGCACGAGGATTTTAATGCTTAAAACAGTTTAATGCTGGCTTTGCATGTGGAGGAGGGTATGTGATGAAGAATGCAGTGAGCTCTAAGGAAAGAGTGACTGGAGGCTGACAAGGTATGTGCAAGTCACTCAGTCGGGTTCGACTCTTTGCAAGCCCCTGGGCTGTAGCCCGCCAGGCTCCTCTGTCCATGCGATTCTCCAGGCAAGAATACTGGAGTGGGTTGCCATTTCCTTCTCCAGAGGATCTTCCTAACCCAGGAATCGAACCTGGGTCTCCTGCATTGCAGGCAGATTCTTTACCAACTGAGCTACGAGGGAATGAAATGGAACTTCAGACATATGGTGGCAAGAAATAGAATTCTACCAAGGAGGTGAACAGCCTGGAAAGTGAATTCTTCCCCCAGAACCATCAGATAAAAGCCCAACCCACATGACACCTTGACCTCTGTCCAGAGACTCTAGGGAGCCTGGAATCCAATCACAGAACCCCGCTGGACTTCTGCCTTCAGGACTGCAAGCTGATCGTGGGTGTGATGCTAAGGCGTAAGGTATGGTGATCTTACAAAATAACAGAAAATTAATAGTGGCAACTTGCCCAAGATAAGCCAGACAGTAAGCAATAAAAGGAAGATTTCAGTTCAGTTCAGTCACTCAGTCATGTCCGACTCTGCGGCCCCATGGACTGCAGCACACCAGGCTTCCCCGTCTGGATTCAAACCCAAGTGATTTGAACCAACAGCTTTTTCAAATTAAATCCCCACACACGGTGGATCCAAGCTGCCCTGGATGACAGACGTGGTCTTTGCTCTCCCACTCATGACGTCCTGACAGAGGCTGTGTAATTGGTTGCAAGTGCTGGCCTGAGTGTCTGCTCCCTTCTCAGGAAGGCTCCTGGCAGCCTGCTTCATCCCCTGGGCGAAACATTCTAGCCGGTTTGCATCATGTTCCTTGGAACTAACTCCGGTGGACTTTGGTTCAGATGCGATGTCCTTTGTACACAGGGTTGTAATTCCCTCTGTCGGGAATGTATAGCACCTAACGCCTGAGAGGCCCGCTCGACCCCAGCACCCCTTCATGGCCCATACTTGGCCTTCGTTTTCAGGCTGATCTGATGCTCACAAACGCGCTGCACTTGTTTGGATTCTCCTCTGCTTCCTTGTGCGTGGACCACCGGGATGTTTACATTTCTCTCTTTCCCACTAGCATAGATATTGAGAATTCATTGGTCAGTATGTCATATTTTCCTTTCTAGAGCTCCAAGTGTTTATTTACTAAATGACAACCAAGTGCCAGGTGGCATGCTGACTGTTTTTCTAATGTCTCATTTAATCTTCCCAACAATTCTGTGATGCTGGTATCAGTATTTTCCTATTATGGATAACTGAAGTGCAGAATTCGGAAGGAAGAACCCATGTGAGACACACAGCTGACAAGGACGGGAGCTAGGTTTCTCCATGGGGCTCTTCACCTTCAAAACCCTCCATCAGCAATAAATATTAAGTTATTATTATTTTAATATTATTATACAACAAATAACAAAAGTTATTATTATTTTAAAAGATATTAATAAAAATAAAAAGGCTGTTGCTTTTCTTATCTTCAGAGTGCCCCTAGAAGGTTAGACCCACCCCAGGGCCCAGTGCTTCAGTATGGATCAGCTGAATGTCTCAACCCCCTCACAACCTGTCTTCAAGCAGCGTCTTCATTAGCCTGTTCTGCTATCTATCCCACACCTCCGAGTCTGGTCTACCCCGTATCTCCATTTCTGTTTCTAAAATCGGTTTCACTTACGGATGCTGGCTTGCGTGGGATTTCCATTGACGTAAAACTAATTCAGTAACAATTCCAAGATAAAAAAAGAAACAACTTTGTGGGAATCCACTCTTAAACACACTTGATTAACTTATTTAGAACAAATAAATCACATGAATTCTCTGTGCTGTCTTCTATAAACATCCTGTGTTTTCTGATAAAGAAGATGCTTAGTGTATGCATATTTAAGAGATTTGTTATTACCAAGAAACTCTGTATGCATAAAACATTTCTGGCGTGTGTGCTAAGTCACTCACGTGTCTGACTCTTTGCGACCCCATGGACTGTAGCCCGCCAGGCTCCTCTGTCCATGGGATTCTCCAGGCAAGAATACTGGAGTGGGTTGCCATGCCCTCCTCCAGGGGGATCTTCCCAACCCAGGGATCAAACCTGCGGCTCCTGCATTGCCGGTGGATTCTTTAATGCTGAGCCTCCAGGGAAGCCCATAAAACATGTCTGGACATTTCCATAATTCAGTCGATAATGATAGCTCTTTCTATCAAGAACCTGCCAATTAAGCAATCTTCTGATTAAAATAGAGTTTATTTCTTCTTTTGCAGGCAAAATCTTGGTTAATAAAATGATCATAATTTTCCTTTCCTAATCCATCCTAAAATAAAGTTTGTCGATTTTTACGTCAGAAAAGGAGTTGCCAGAGGAGGGACATCACAGGATGTTTGAATGTGCTCTGGGTTTGGAATGAGGAGGCCTGAAGTCTTATCTGTCTGTGTCACCCAAAACCATGCTTTCTTGGATCTCTGAGGTCCAGTTCTTATATATGTAATGAAGATAATGCTTAAAGCACTATATAGATCTATTATTATTATATTAATATTACTCTTATTAAAACTGACAAATGACAGTAGGTAATTATCCCAGACCCTCATGATCATAAATCCTATGTAGGAGCTGTTCTGACCTGGGTTCAAGTCTCCAGGTAACTCCCTTTATGCTTAGCCTGTGAGCCCCTTTCAGGCAGATGATGATGAGTAAGGTGATGCTCTTATTGCAGAAATAATTGGCACAATGGTACCCAACTGCAGTTGACTGTGGTTGTTTGCCCACGTGGATTTGGATTGGGAAAGATACAGTGCACAAATGTGAGCTTCACAAAGGTTGGGGGAATGTCTCATTCCGGATATACACCAGCACCCATCACACAAAATACTTGCTAGAGTGATTAATGAAGGGATAAATGAAATAATGGCTTTTTCTCTTTAAATGGATCTCAGAGTCAATGATCAAGCTAGGAAAAGGAATCATAGGGATATTTCTTTCCTCTAGGAGATTATTATTCAGAGTTCTTGTCTCTAGGAAATTAAACCTCAGATATAACCTTTCTTAAGGTATGAAGTGCAAGTGTTAAATAATATCAGATACCGTCCTTAACATATAAAAATATATACTTTGCCAATAAGAATTATCATTCCTTCATTTATTCACAGATTCTGCCAGGTCATGAGTAAGGCTACTGATTTAAAGTCTTAGTGCTCAGTAAATGTATCCATTTGATAAACAGTCACTGAGTCCCAGGCACCTTGGTAAACCAAATATTTACTCTGGTAAAGCTGGCAATGATCAAAACACTTTCAGAAATTCTTTTTCATTTGTTTTCAGGGCCTGACGTGTGTTAATAATAACACCTTTCATTCATGGAGGCCATGCACAAACACTGTCTAATCCTTTTAAGAACAGGGCATTATCACGATGAATGTGAAGGGAGCACACCTCACAGGACCTCAATACCTACTTGAAGGAATTATTGGTAACCATGTTTGGCAGGTGAAGACGCGGAAACATGAAAAAGTGAATGACTTTCACAAAGTCAGCGTCATAAGTGTAAGAGCCCAGACTCTCACCCTCGGACCCTGCACTGAGGGTTAAAGGTTTCTAAAAATTCGGTATATGCATATCTCCACCAGTGACAAATCATCCCTTGGGACAGGGCATGGTATTTTGGAAACACACAAAATTTGTTAAGAGGCAGTTGTTATAAACAAGGTGGGGAACCAGACTGGGTAAGAGCGGGGAGTTTGTATTGTTTGCTTTGTTTTTAATAAAATTGAGGCATTAAAGGAGGCAAGAATATACAATGTGGAAAAGACACTTCTCCAATAAATGGGATGGGGAAAACTGGACAGCTACCTGCAAAAGAATCAAACTGGACCACTCGCTCATACCATGCACAAAAATCAATTCAAAATGGATTAAAGAATTAAATGCAAACCTGAAACCATAAAACTTCTAGAGGAAAACACAGGCAGAACTCACTTTGAATCCACCTACTGCATGGGAGAAGAGATTTGCAAACTATACATCTGGTAAGGAGTTAAAAGCCCAAAATATACAAAGAACTCCTACAACACAACATCGCAAAAGCAAACAACATGATTTCAGAATAGGCAGGGGATCTGAATATCCATTTTTCCAAAGAAGACATATAGATAACCAAAATACACATGAAAAGTTGCTCAACATCAGTAATCATCATGGAAATGCAAATTAAAACCATGAGATATCACCTTACACCTATCAGAATGGCCATTATCCAAAAGACAAGAAATAACAATTGTTGGTGAGGGTGTGGGAAAAAAGAGGCCTTTGTGCATTGTTCATGGGAATGTATCAACAAACTGATGCAACCATGACAGAAGACAGTACGGAAATTTCTCCAGAAATTAAAAATAGAACTACCATATGATTCAGCAATTCCATTCCTGGGTACTTATTAAAATAAAGCAGAAACACTAATTAGAAGAGATGTATGCACCCTACGTTCATTGCATCATTATTTGCAATTGGCCAAAATATATAAACAACCTAAGTTTCCATCAACAGATAAATGGATAAAGAAGGTGTGATATATATATACATATAGAGAGGTATATATAATGAAATATTACTTGGCCACAAGAAAGAATGAAATCTTGCAGTTTGTAACACCATGAATGGAACTTGAGAGCAATATGTTAAGTGAAATAAGACCGAGGAAGACAAATACTATATGATTTTGCTTATGAGTTAAAAACAAAAAAAAGAAAGGTCAAACATAACAAATCAGAAACCGAGTTACAGATACAGAAAACAAGCAGGTGAGTGACAGAGGAGAGGTGAAGGGAGAAGAGACATGAGTGGGGAAGACTGTGAGGCACACATTTCCATTTACAAAATAGACGAAGCACGGCACGACATGTTCAGTGTGGGCAATACAGTGGATAGCTAAGTAATGTTTTTGTATGGTGACACAATTAGACTTATCACGAAATAAGTCATATTATTTTGAAACGTAAAGAAAGAATTCACTATGTTGTGTAACAAGAATTAACAGTGTCGTAAGTCAGTTATAAAAAACAAATAAACAAACACACAAGCTCAGAGCAAAAGAGGTCATATTTCTGGTTACCAGAAGTGGAGGGGTGGAGAGAGCAGAACTGGATGAAGGTGGTCAAAAGGCACGAACTTCCAGTTACAAGACGAATAAGTACTAGATTAACACCGCTGTATGTTATCTATGAATGTTATTAAGAAAGTAAACTGAGTTCTAATCACAAACACAAATTTTCTTCTAGTTCTTTAATCTTGTATCTATATGAGAAGATGGATGCTATCCAAACTTTTGTGCTATTTCATAATGTTTGTAAATCAGACCACTATGCCGCACACTTCACACCCACACAGTGCTGAATGTCAGTTATATCTCAATACGTAAATGGAAGGCTGAATTTTAGAAAATTGACACATTGACTATCATACTTTCCCGCGTGACTTACGCAGTGGCTTTGTAGACCATGTGGAAAACTAATTCTAGATTTTTGTGAGCAGCATCAGCCTCTCTGAAAGAAGCACACTGTGTGTTTCTACAAGATTCTTTTTGGAGGAGTGGAATATTTTTATAGGATGTAGAGGGTATCACAGTTAGTTCCAGGAATCTTGATTCTGTGGTCTAGACTGAATCTCTCCTTGAACATCCCACAGCACTAACTGTGTTGGTTGTTTACTTTAAAACAGGCAATAGAGGAGACCTGAGGTTTACTGACCACACAAACAATAGTAGCTTATTAAATAAATATAGAAAACACATGGATATAAATATATATTGATATTAAAGACATATAAATCAAACAAAAATATGCAACTTGAAACAAATGCAGACTCACTCAAGAACAGGAACTAAGGGTGGTATTACATACCAGGTCTTCCCTTTCTGAGGGTCATGCCATAAGCATGGGAATGAGGCAGCTTAGACTTGCAGTAGGTGATTCTAAATAGAAGCCTGTCCGGTGTCTTTTTCTTTTCATTGGAGTGTGATCGCTTTACAGTGTTGTGTTAATTTCTTCAGCACAGCAAAGTGAATCAGCCACGCGTATACATATATTCCCCCTTCTTCAGCCTCCCTCCCACCCCCCACCCCACCCCCCAGGCCATCGCAGAGCTCCGAGCTGATCCCCTGTGCTGTCCCGCAGTTTCCCACTAGCAGTTTTGCACTCCCCACGTGTTCCACGCTCCCCTTGCCCTCCTGCGTCCACCTGTCTCCTCTCTACATCTGCCTCTCTTTTCCTGCCCTGTCAATAGGTTCCTCTGCACCATTTTTCTAGCTTCCGTACATATGTGTTATTATACAATATTTCTTTTTAGACTACTTTGCAATGAAAGCAGGAACCCTTAGTTTCTGGTAAGTTTTCCTAATAAGACGGGCAGCCCTCTGGCCTATCTGTGATGAGGCCAAGGAGAGAACGTTACATAAACACAAGCCAGGAGGGATTTCGGTTCAGACATCTCTGTGCCGCTGGTTGATCGGGCCAAACCCTCGGGGATAAACACAATACACAGAGAATGGTTGCAGAGCAAAGAAAAGCTCAAATTCTTAGCCCTTCATTTGTCAATTTTAACTTTTAATGTGCATGGCTAAATTCTGACATATTCTCAAGGTCTCTACATCCCATAGCTATCAAACAACAGTAAGCAATCTGTGACTAGCCATTTTACAGAAAATAACTCATGGAAATATCAAAAGTCATGTTTGACTCTTGGCATGCTAGTGTTCATGTGTTTTTTTCTGAGGTCTTGCATCAAGAAACTGTGCAAGGTGAATTTTCACATTGCAGCAAGGTTGCTGGGGGTAACATGGAGAGACTGTTGAGCCCAGATACATCACGGGGCCAGATTTTATTGTTCATGACCTGAGAAACTCAGCTAAGTAAATATGCATTTTTAAATACTAGAGCTACTGATACTAAAGGATCAGTTCAGTCTAGTTCAGTTGCTCAGTTGTGTCCGACTCTTTGCAACCCCATGGACTGCAGCACGCCAGGCCTCCCTGTCCATCACCAACTCCCAGAGTTTATTCAAACTCAAGTCCATTGAGTCGGTGATGCCATCCAACCATCTCATCCTCTGTCGTCCCCTTCTCCTCTTGCCTTCAACCTTTCCCAACATCAGGGTCTTTTCAAATGAGTCAGTTCTTTGCATCAGATGGCCAAAGTATTGGAGTTTCAGCTTCAGCATCAAAGCTGGATAAAAATACAGCAATGGTTATCATCTAGCAGAAGAAAATTTATAAAGCTGTGATCACTGGAATGAAGCAGTTGAATGTTAGGCCAGAGTTAGATAGCCAAAGATCAAAGCATACTTAAGAACACTGCCATGAGGAGTTAATCTGAAGACCTATTGGAAGCCAAAAATATTGAAAGACCCAAATTAATTTCAGAGGAAGATGACATAGGTTTCAAAGGATTTTCCCTCTTCTCCCTGGACATGGAAGATTCTAGAATGAATGGATCATTTACTCATTCTTTTGTTTTTTACATCAATACCTCCAAAGAGACAGACAGGATACTATAAAATATATGGGAACTTTAGGCTCTTTAGAATTTTTCCCAGTCCCTTTCTTTCTTTTTTTTTTAGTTTTTTTTTTTTTTTCATTTATTTTTATTAGTTGGAGGCTAATTACTTTACAATATTGTAGTGGGTTTTGTCATACATTGACATGAATCAGCCATGGAATTACATGTATTCCCCATCCCGATCCCCCCTCCCACCTCCCTCTCCACCCGATTCCTCTGGGTCTTCCCAGTGCACCAGGCCCGAGCACTTGTCTCATGCATCCAACCTGGGCTGGTGGTCTGTTTCACCATAGATAATATAACGCTGTTCTCTCGAAACATCCCACCCTCGCCTTCTCCCACAGAGTCCAAAAGTCTGTTCTGTACATCTATGTCGCTTTTTCTCCCAGTCCCTTTCAATTAGAGGGCGCTCAGCACTCATCCTGGGAAGACCAGTGGGATGGTCTGGAAGCATGGCCATGGTGATGTCCTTTCTCACGCCAGCACTGGGGTCACGTGACTCACTAACATACCCCTCAGGACCACGTTTGCGCCTCCCCAGCCACAATTGCCACACTTGTTATAACCCACTAGAAGACAGGACAACTAAGAGAATAATGCCTGGTCCCACATCACAACCACTTTCATTGCTACTCAGCCCAAACATTTACCCTCCTGGTTCAGTCACCGTTCAGCCCTTCCTGGTTTCACCAGTTACTACTCATTAAAACGCCTCCTTAATTAAACCAATCTGCCAGCTCAGACACAGAGAAGAGATTGGTGGTTGCCAGAGACAACAGGTGGGGGAGTAGGGAAAATGGATAACAGTTGTCAAAAAGATTAACACTTCCCCTGATAAGATAAATAAGTTCTGGTGATGTCATGTACAGCATGGGGACTATCGCTACCAATACTGTATTGTATTTTTGAAAGCTGCCAAGAATAAATCTTAGAAGTTCTCATCGCAAGAAAAAAAAAGTTTAACTATGTGAGGTGATTGATGTTAACTTATTGCAGTGATCATTTGGCAGTATATATACATATATCAAATCATTATGTTATATGCTCTGGAATAGTACAATATTATATGTCCCTTATATCTCAATAAAACTGGACAAACCAAAGAGAAATAACACCTCTGCTTTGAGGCTGCTGCCTCTGAGCTGAACTGCCCTCCTCCTCCTCATTGTAGGCATCCACTGGCTTCCCAGTCTCACCTCCCTCGCTGAAGACTGTATGAGAAACACCCAGGGTTAGCTCCCTTCCTGGAGACTGTAGCTTTTATGCGGACATTTACCTTTGCTTCTGCCCCCGCCAGCCTCCCATGGTTGCACCAAAGACCTCGTCTTCAAGGTGAAACAGTCCAGCTTCCTTACTCACTAATGAAAATCGGAGTCCTCCTCACCGACTAGCTGCCTTCCCTGAACAATGACTCCTGATGGCGATCGTTCCTTTCTTTCTACTTATTCATTCATCTCTCTCAGTATTCAATCTCTCCTTTCAGTCCAGTTCAGTTCAGTCGCTCAGTCGTGTTCGACTCTTTGCGACCCCATGAATCGCAGCACGCCAGGCCTCCTTTAGCTGGCTCAAATTCCACCGCGTGTCCATTCATTCATTTTCTTGCAATTATTTGCCTCTCTTCTATCGTATCTCCCTAGTAAAAAAAAAAAACAAAAAAACAAAAAACTCCTGTGAAATCCTCTTCTCATACCACACTTCACAGGCTCACCAAATAATGCTATCCACTCCCAGCAGAGATGCAGAGGTATAGAACGGCCTCGTGGACACAGCGGGGATGGACTGGGTGGGGCAGGCTGAGAGATAGCCCTGACGTGTAGCACGCCTGGGTCAGACAGGCTGAGGGTGGGGGCGGCTACATCACACCCGGAGCTCAGCCTGGGGCTCCGCGACCACCGGAGGGGCGAGGTGGGCGGGGGAAAGCTCAAAGGGGAGGGGAGATATATATACAGAGAGAGATGCTTATGACTGACCCACACTGGGGTGTGGCAGAACCCAACGCAAATATTGCAAAGCAATTATCCTCCACTTAAAAATTTAAAAAGAAAAATTACTATCGGTATTACCCAGTCTCACAGCTTTAAATACCATTTCTGTGCTGACCTCCCACCCCCCTGCTCCCTTCTGCATTTGGAGCAGGTATGTTAACTCTCTGCTTGACACCTCTCATTGGATATCTTACAAGCACCTCAACTGCATCCTTACTCAGAACTGAGAAACATCCTGAGATGTGGGTCTTTCAGTTTGAAAACCAGGGGAATTCTAGGCAAATGTACAGGATCAGCTACTTTAATTTCCAACACCTAGAACAATCCTCAGCACATGCTCATAAACTAAATGAAAGGGGGGGCTTCTTGTTCTAGACCACATGGACATAGCCTCATCTCCTGAAGTCTTTCAAGTCTTTCTTCATCCTCTCCACCCTCTCTCTTCCTTTCAACCCAACTCCATTGCTAGGTTTTCCCTCCCCTGGCTCCCCATAATACTGTGAATAGAGCTATGGTTTAACACTTATGACATTGAATCGCCCTTGTAATTGTGCTTTTATAGATCTATCTTCCCACTGGACCTTGAACTCCTTACTGATTAAGACAATGAGTTTCTAATCTTTCTGTATGTGATAACTGTTACAGTGCCTGGTACGAGACAGACACTGATAAATATATGAAGAAAGAAAGGAGAAAGAAAAGAAAAATGCAATGAAATGAAAAGAAAGGATGGAGGAAGGAAGGAAAAGAGACAGAAGGAAAGGGTAACAAAGCAGGAAGGGACCCTCCGGTTTCGTGATACAGCGATGTAGCCTTACGTAGCCTACTTCTGCTAATGAAGCCAGGTGGTGTAATTCCTCTAGTTGGAAGTGGCAAGCAAGGGGGCAAACTAAGGAATGAGAAGTTTGGGATAAAAGCTTTCCAATTCACCCTAAATAATTGTCATCTTCTGTGTCTATATGTATTTCCAGACCTGTATAGGAGTGTTTTTCTTTGTTCCAACATGCTTAATCCTGAAAAGGTAGTTTAGTGACATGGGCTTGGGAATTGCCAGTTCAGAGCATGCGGCCTGAAGGCAGCCGTTCCTATGACCTCTCCTGTTCCCCGGGCCCTCCGTGAAATAATAATCTTAGTGCATGTGTACAAAGGGACTTCAGTCCAACTCTGTGTGACCACATGGACTGTCGTCCACCAGGCTCCTGGATCGGTGGGATTCTCCAGGCAAGAATACTGCAGTGGGCTGCCATGCCCTCCTCCAGGGGATCTTCCCGACCCGGGGACTGAACCTGAAGCCTTGTGTCTCCTACATTGGCAGACGGTTTTTTTGCTTTTCTTTTTTTAACCACTGAAGTCAACTGGGAAGCCCAATCTTGAATTCTAATATCAATTTAACTACTTATTGACTTTGTAACCTAAGTCTGAATTATCTGCCTGATACAAAATCAGTTTTTGTATCTATAAAATGAAGATATAGGATTGTGCATTCTTGTCAAATTCTGAAAGGCCTATGAATCTGCGGGTCTATTTTGCTTTTGTATGGTTCCCTATATCTGCCTATGTACTTGCTTATACATAAGTTAATGTGAGTGTTAAGGGCCTTCTGAGGTATACCAACTAGAACACCCTAGAAATGGAGAGAGAAATGAAAGAAAAGGGAGAAATTCATGTAATGTAACTAAGTAAATGGAGACAGAGGATTTTTTTTAGGATTCCTCTTTTGAATAAGAATCATACATATTATTCAGCAGGGTGCACTGGGTTGGAAAGGTTTAGAATCCCTGGATCTAAACACAAGCGCCCCTTTTAACCCCAGGTGCTTGCCTCATATGGCTGGGTTATGAAGTGTCTGCGGTCTATAGTGGTGCCTAGCCATAACAGGTGTCATAAATTAGACTCTTCAGCTTCTTTGAGGTAAAAAGAAGGCCTGCAATTTCTTATAGTGGCTAAAGAAATTATAGAAAGGGTGGGATTGATAAGCCCATGAGGAAAATTACAGAGAAGAGGGCAGAGTGAGCAGCTTATCCCCGTATCATCCCCAGTAAGCACAGAGGCCAGAGGTGTCAGTTGCAGCGTTGACATTTATGAAGCCATGTCTCAAAACCATCTTTGTCATGAATGGGGGGGGACAGTGAGACAATCACACGCGCAGTCACATGTGTGCAAGCCCAGTCACACACACACATGCGTGCTAGACATCGTGCTTTCTAGAATTTCTCCCAGGGACTCTAACATGAATTCACGCTTATAAATCTTTGCTTGTAAACCTGTACCTGCTTGACATTTATGTACATTGCTAACTTCACTCTTTTCTTAGATCTAAATAACCATTTTTAAAAGGGGAACACTGTAGATAATGCCATATCTGTATTTTCATATCTATATCAAACTGTGAATATTGTTCCTAAGTAAGTGATGAGACTACTCATGTGTTTCTTGAAAATGATTAAAACCTACTGAACTACATGTCCAGAAGGGCCAGTCTCTACCTGCCATGCCCCCCTTCCCTCTTTCCCCTGGTGTTTGGCGAAACAGGGAGGAGGCCCAGGAAGTGTGCCAAGAGTAGCGAACTCAAACGGCAGGTCACATCAGGTCACCTGGCCTGTCACATCAGCCAGTTCCCCAAGCAAAGATCTATGGTGACTACTAGATTATACAGAATTCGAAAGGGTTCTTATAGGAACCCTTATGGAAACCCAACAGGAAATAGGGCGTTTCCTGTTGCCAAAACAATAGAAAAGATTGGCTCCTGGTCTGGCAGATGATGACAGGAGAGGCAGGAAATTTGTGGGAAATTAGGAGGCTGTTGTGGCACAGGACGCGTGGGAATCTGAGCTAAAGCCCTGCAGGGCAGATGCAGAGAAGGTCACGGATGCAAGAGACAGCCAAGGAAGCAATGGCTCTGAGACTGGTGACCGACTTGAAGTGAAAGTTGGGGGAGAGGCAGGCACTCAGGGTGATGCCCAGACTTTCAGGTTGGGAAGAGATGGTGAGGGTGCTCCTGAGATAAGAATTCAGGGCTCAAAAGATGAGTTCAGATCTCACCATGTCAAGTGTAGGACCTCTGAAGAAATTAAGACACATGTCCCATAGCCCTCTGGGTTGCTGACGATAGACCTCAGGATGGAGATCTGGCCTAGAGATGTGTATTTCAGTGTCACCAGCATATAGATGGGGGTGGGCATTAGAGGCTAAGAGGAACAAGCACAGTAAATGTGATGGTGATACGTGATGTGTGTTCTCTGAATCCAGTAAGTGTCCTGAGTGTGGGTGAGCTTCCCCAAGCACCAGCATCTCTTCACATTTTAGGAGACTCTGACTCAGGGTGTTGCTATCATGTTATTTACAAATATAGTCAGTGCTTAATAAACACTTATAAACTCCATGACCTCGTGCTTTTATAAACCTACATGAGGAAGAGAAAAAAAAAATGTGACTTCTCTATAAAGATTTCTCTGAACTATCAGCGTGTTGTTATGAGAAAAACTAGGAATTAGAACATCCAGGATGTGTTCTAATTTTTGCCACTAACTTGTATGTGACCATGGGAAAATCCCTTCCCATCTCTAACTTCCAGTCTCTGAAGCTATAAAATTATGGGGTAAGACTCCTCTAGTTGTGATATGTTGTACTGTGCATAACTTTCAAAAGAGGAGTATTGTAATATCTCTCATTGGACTGATCAGTTTCAACTAATATCTATCTACTCTATAAAGTATTATCTTATCTTATATATAACCCTTTAAAAATGCCCAATGTGAAGAACTTCTCCTAACCAGAAAAGTCTACCTAGTAAAGGAGGATTTATTCTCTGTGTCTAGTAATTTTCTCAGCAGGAGAATTTAATTGTCATGTGGGTTCTAACCATGAAGATGGGCTAGAATCGGCTTTATACCTAAGATAAACAGTGATCCCAAAATAGCAAGTCTGTATACCTAAAGAAAAGAGAATGCTCTGAGAATGGAAAAGAACTACCTACTGCAAAATACTGCTTGGAGAATATCTGGGGGAGAACTTGGTGGTTCATACACAGTTCATTCACTGGTGCTTGTTTATTTGTTTGCTTGGGGTAAAAATAGTCCTGAGGAGGATTTTGTACATCTAATAATAGAGCCAGAAGGCTTGCAACAGTGTTTCCTTAAATATTCTTAATTTCCTGTCTCTTTACACTGAAAAAGGGACCAAAGGTAGAGTGTATTGTTAATTATTCATTTCTACTTAGAGATTAGAAAGTGTCTGGTACACAGCTAAGAAATGTTTGTCTTTTATGTTTAATTATGGTGTATCCCTAAAATGATTCACTAGTTCAGTTAAAAGAACATTGCTCAAAAAACCTCAACCAACAGCAGTTTTTCTAAACTAATATTCAGTGTATTTGAAAAGTTATAAGTGAGTATGCTTAAAATGATGTCAACAGTATTTTAAGTAGTCATTTTTAAAACATAAAAATGGACATTTTCCTGTATTCTAAAAGGAAAAGCTTTTTTTCTGACCCAAAGCAAAATGTCATCAAAATCCTTAGTGAGATTTAATTCAATTTCACTTAATTTCCACCATGATTTTATAACAACCTAGAAGCTAGTGTAACTTCTAGTACATTAAGAAAGTAAGAAAATGCATTAAGAAAGTAAGATAAACATTTGTGTTTGATTCATCCAATTGATTTTATTAATCTCTAATCTGTTCCTTAAACATAATAAAGTGGCCCAAGTAATGAGCTGGAAGACAAAAACAACACAATGAAAAAATAAAAGCCAGTTCCACGTGTATCATGTTTGGGGAGAAAGTGTGTAAACAAAGGTGAGACCATTTCCTTACTGAAGGACTATCCAGAGTCCTTATATTCTAATATGCATTTCCAATCTTCAAAGAGAGTTTGCAAATTCAAATTACTTTGGCCACGGAAGCTTGTATCCCTGCCCCCAACATTTCCTGTAACTAATGAGCCAAGGCCCCGGGCTGCTCCCCGGCTTGGCAAGTCCAGCCCGCACTGGCTGACCACGGCACGTCAGGGCCGCCTCTGACGTAAATTTTTCTGAGCTGGCTTTGGCACGATGTAAGTCCCAAAGCACAGATCTTTAACATATTTTGTGTGTGGCTGCTTTTTGTAAAGAGAGCACTGCGAACGCTGTACGTGGTCGGGTCTCCCTGGTGGGGATTCATGGCAGAAACTCCTCTGAATTCTCAGCCCAAGTAACGCTGCCTTTCACCTCGGTGCCCCTTGCACATGTCCTCTGGGTCCAGTGGGTCAGGTTCCCCTTAGGCATTAGCTCCCGATTAGAGCCAAGCCGTGTCTTGCCTTTAACAAATCTACAGAGAGGACCTGGTACCATTTGTTTCCTGACTTCTCCCTTTATTTCCGTTATCACAAAGTTCTAGTCTGATTGGCTCTAGTCACGCTGTATTCCTTTGTGAAACCTGTTCTGTGTCCTTTCTGGGCAAAGAGGAGGGGATGAGAGAGGGAGCAGGAGAGAGCAGAGGGGAAGGAGAAAATCCACGCTGTGAGACAGTCTGCCTTGCGAGTCTGGTGGGTCCCTCCTCCCGACGCATGATAAAACCTCAAAGCAAAAGTGACCAGGAAGTTTTTTGCAAACAGGTAGCTTTCAAGAAACTTCTGGCAAATGGAAATTTCTTTCAAGAGTATCAAGGAACATGAAACAGATGAGACTCAAGTTTAAAGAGAGACGGGAAGCAAAGCCTATCGATTGTAGTAAGAGAGAAAAAGACAGCTTTGTAACAGGGCGAATCCAAGACGGATTCTGCAGCAAGGGCCCTGAAGAGAGTACGGTCAAAAAGGAGCTCAAGAGGCTGGGAGGCGGACGCTGACCTGGCTACAGGACAACGTGATTTTGGCAGAACAAGAAATGGGGCTGAGGCAATTGAGAAAACAGCTGACAGGTCATTCTACGGCCCCGGGATCAGAGTTCCCTGCAGTCAGGAGAGCTGGAGAACGAAGAATTAGCACACGCTACAGTAATGACATTTTATGAGCACCGTGGCTCAATGATATGTAATTTGGATTTACCCGCGTGCACATCTAACTTGTAATTCTACTCCTGCTGGGTCACCCCTCAGCATCACCACCAGCTTCCCCACTGAAGTGAGTCATGAGGAGCAGTACTCCTTTAAACTGTAATCACCTAGGGTTTCACCGAACTTCGCTTCTATATTGAGCTGGGGCAGAGATACATAAGCTTGGTAAAGTTTACCTTTAGAAAGAACGTAAGCACGCAAACAAGAGGCCGAAGAGATGAGATAAATGGATATAAAGCTCAGCTAGAAGGGATCTAAGTGGTCATCTAAACCAAACTCCTTAAATCATAATGAGGAGACTGGGCACCGCCCCCCCCCGAAAAGTCACTTGACATTGACTCAAAATTGCAGGTCAAGCTGCCACGTGCGCCGGAGGCTGAGGCCCCAGCGTGAGGGAGGCCTGTGTCTGGCAGAGCCGGTGGGAGACCAAGAGACCTCCCTTCAGAGCCGCCGGGATACTCAAGGGCTTTGGGCGGACCTCGAGCCCACCCTGAGACAGCCAGCAGCCAGGCGATGAGCACAGACTGTGGGGCTGGAGCGGGTTAATAAGGAGCCTCGTGGTGTGACCCGTGACCTTCCAGCTCAGCGCTCGGCAGGGCCGGTGGGGGCGATAAGATTCGTGGGAGGCCACAGTCATGGGACCAAATGACAGCCCGTATCAAGCTGGCCTCTTGTTTTTGACAATTCACTTTCCTATGTCTACCCTTTTAAACCACCTAAGGTTGCACTCACGACACGCATTTGTAAAGAATTTACCTTCCAAGTATTAGCAGTAATGGCAGCATTAGTCTCGGTGTTCTAAGGTCACGCTGGTCTCATGCTTCCGCTATTTCTGAAGTTCCTCTATCCCTCTGTTCGCTGCCGTGTGATCCAAACCCAGGTGACCCCGTACTGCCAGAGATTTCACGGATCTATGAAACAGCAAAGTACAGCAGAAGAGCTCTGGAATGGACTCAGGAGTGTACCATGTGATGCTGCCTTAAAGTCAGAATAACCTGCATTATAACTGGAATAAATTTATACTGTTCCTTTTTAGCTTTTCTTATTCAGCTGCAACCCATCAGACCTCATCTTTTTAATTCTACTTTTTGTTTACCACCTTCCACTCATTCACATGCTCATCTGAGAAGACTTAAGTTCTTCCAGCTTTGGACAATGACTGCTTTTAGAAACTGTACAAGAGAACAGTTGCCCGAGGTTCAGAGTTTTGTTTTGTTTTTTTGAAAAGGAGCATGTGTATTATGTGGCCAACGCCTTCACTCTAACTTGATCATGAGATTAAAACCGTTCCCCACTGCTCTAACAAGCTGATCCTCTGAGAGGAAAGGCGATGGATGCTGAGTCGTCACATCAAAGGAAGCAGCATTTTTCTAGCAGCTTCCATGCGTGTTTAAGCCTTCCACCATTAGAGATTTGAGGCTATATGATATACATTATGCTCGTAACTGATGTGGCTGGAGAACTGGTATTGAATTTATAGCATCAACAGGACAGAAAATGTGATGCATTTTATGCATATCAGTAAGGGAATGACCTGTTCTTGTTCCACAGAGAATGGAAATTGGAAGTCAAACACCCTTTGTATTCCAAAATAGAGCCTCCAACATTTTGTGATTTTCATTTAAATTGTTAGGAGGCTCGGAGCTCTTAGCTAATCTATCTTCCAATACACTGTTTGATATAGAACAGAACAAATGATGCAAGTTGTCAACGGATGAGTGATCAAGTAATAGCTCTGCTAGCAATTGATTTATTTTTCTTCAATAAAATTGCATAAATGAAAAAAAAAAATGTGGGTCAAGGCAATGTGAACAAATGACAAAAGCCCCATAAAATGTAGTTGTGTATGAAGAATAGGGGGCAACAAGGGCATGAGATGGTTGGATAGCATCACCGACTTTATACGCATGAGTTTGCACAAACCCCGGGAAATAGTGAAGGACAGGGAAGCTTGGCACTCTGCTGTCCATGGGGGTTATAGAGAATAAGACACGGCTTAGCAACGGAACAGTGAGGAACAGGGTAAGACCCAGGTCTCCTGAGGAGGTGTGCCAGGCCCACTCTGATGAAGTCCTACACTTGGCCCAGCCTCACTGCTAAGCCCTATCTCCCTCCCGCTTCCCATCAGTTTTCCTGGGATCTGCCCAGCAGCAGGAGCAGCAGCATGGAGTTCCCGACGTGATGGATGGACGCTGGATGTCACTTTCAAGCCTGTCTTGACTCATATCCCCGATCTCTACGATGTCCTCCCCTGCTGTCCTTCATCCCTCTGCTAGCTAACTCCATCTCAGTCTTTAAGGCTCAGTCTGATCTCCGTTTTATTTCTGAAAGTCTGCCCCCTGACCTGACTCCATCATCCTCTGGGCAAAATGTTTGAGGACAAAGTCAAATTGCTTGTATTTGAATCCTATCACTATGTCTTATTGTCCCTTATGACCTTAGGCAAGTTCCTCTTTGCTTCAGTCTTGACATCTGTGAAATGAGAATAATAATATATCTGTCTCTAAAAGTATACTGCTATATATTAAAAGAGCTTGTACCAAAGAAGTTTTTAGAACCCTACCTGGTTCATGGGCTTCCCCGGTGGCTCCGTGGTAAAGAATCTGCCTGCAATTCAGGAGACGTGGGTTCGATCCCTGGGTCAGGAAGATCCCTGGAGGAGGGAACGGCAACCCACTCTAGTATTCTTGCCTGGAGAATCCTATGCACAGAGGAGCCTGGTGGGCTACAGCCCATGGGGTCACAAAGAGTCAGACAAAGACTCACAAAGAGTCACTGAAGTGACTTAGCACACAGGCACGCACCGTATAAAGTAAAGTGTTCCATAAATACCAGCTACTGCTATGATTATCTGCATTGCTGATCTGACCAAAGCATTTACGAGTCCCTTGAGGGTAGAGAGAATGACTAAATCATCTCTGTCTCCAACCCCTAGTGTGGTACCTGTTACATGGTAGGTGCTTAGAAAGTGTTTCATAAATAAATAAATGGATTACTAAAGGCTGAATGTTTTATTGTCATTCAGTCTGCAGAAAAGACTTAGAGTAAGACTTATATTTGAAAAACGGTGGTAAAATGGCATAGTTAAGTAGGTCAATTACATTTTGAGGCAGGCAGATCTGGTTTTTTACTGGGCTGATAAAGATTTCCAAGATACTCTTTTTCATATTACTAAGTGAGGTAAAGTCGCTCAGTCATGTCCAACTCTTTGTGACCCCTATACAGTCCATGGAATTCTCCAGGCCAGAATCCTGGAATGGATAGCCTTTCCCTTCTCCAGGGGAATCTTCCTGACCCCGGTATCGAACCCAGGTCTCCCGCATTGCAGGCGGATTCTTCACCAACTGAGCCACAAGGGAAGCCCTCATATAACTAAACCCTTAGTTTTTACTAGAATCCAGTTTCTGGGTCTAACAAAACAAGATGGGAATCTAAACCATTTATTCATTATATCAGAATGGGCATGTTGCCTCCTTTAGCTTTATGCCTAAGAATTTTATATAAAATCTCTCTTCTTTTATATCATTGGCACTGCTATTTTATTATTAATATGATTTTTTGATATTTTAAATAAATTATCCAGTTGATTAATATGTTAATTATATTGTTATCTATTAATTTAACATTAATATTAAATATTCAAAGGCAACTTGGAAAAGATATGTTTTAAATAGAACTAGTTCCAAAATCAAGCAAGAATCTTCTTGTTCCCCTGTATAAACACTCATATTCATGCAAAATCTTTCCCACCTCCTCTCATTGAATGATCTGAATAGATATTTATTAGCAGGAATGAAAGAAAGAATTATGAGCAGCAATTGTCACTAACTACCCTTGTGACAGGACAGACAATGTGAATAATATATGGTTGTGTTTCATCTTCATTTAAATGGGGAAAAAAAAATAGTTTCTCTAATCTGTTGCAGCTTTGACACGATCTCATGAATGAACTTTTGTCCTCTCCTGGCTATTGTTTGGTTCATACATATTCAGGCTAGAGCTTTTGTAACCAAATATAGGAAGTGTAGTGACCATGAAGATTAATGCTAGTGGGCAGACTGGAGTCTGACAACACTGACAGAGAACAAAAGCCTACATACCTATTGTGATTTTAGTTTGGGAAACAATACAAAATTATAGCTTGTAAGAATCTAGTCCGTGCTAAACTTGGGATATAAAGAAAAACAAAACCCCTGAAGCTCTGGAGATCATTGGTTTGATTCCTCTTTGTCAGACAAAGAGAATCTTAACTTTGGAACAGAGCCTATAGTGAAGATGCCCTGCAGTAGCTGATTGACATCCCAACCTGCTAATCCCTGGTCTTTCTCTGTACATTTCTGCCCTTACCTTCAACTTCCCTTGGGAGTTTAGCAATCTTTTCTAGCATGACCTCCTCCATCTCCTTCTCATCTTTGACAGAAGAGAAATGACAGCATTCTGTACCAGGTCTAAGATGACCTTAGAATCTAGTTAGAGATGTGGAGAGATTTGATATAGATATTGGGGCTTCCATGGTGGCTCAGATGGTAAAGAATCTGCCTGCAATGAAAGACACCCAGGTTCAACCCCTTGGTCAGGAAGACCCCCTGAAGAAGAGGATGGCCACCTACTCCAATATTCTTGCCTGGAGAATTCCCTGGCTAGAGATAATCAATGCCAAGGCTCTCACACAGCCTTTGAACTCCCCAAAGAAGTTTCAGTCCATACTGAGACGCCTTGAGGTAAAGCATGACTTTTGATGAGCAAAGACTAGTTTCATGAAGTTTAGAAATGGCTTGGTCTCCTCTGATTCTCTAGTGCCTTCCCAGGCATATCCACCATGGAGTTTCCCAATTGTCCCTACAGTAATCAGCCTCCTTCTCACCAACCTCACCACTGCTGTTAGGACTTCCATTTTCTTCTCCAAGAATTACTTTAATAGTTTCACTTTCTTTGAGTGACACAGGAATTGCTATTAAACAATTTCTTTCTCTTCAAAATCAGGTTTATCTTAGTATCCACTCCAGAAGGGCAATGTCTAGATTAAATTACATGCAATAATTCCTGCAGCAACGTTAACTTGGCACAATAATAAGTGTTCATTAAGATACTAGAATTATAATACTCCTAATACATGTTTCCATGTTCTTGATTTCATTTAAAAAATGCAAGGTTTTTTTTTTAATTTCCGTGAAAGGCAGTGATTTTTTTGTTGCTGACACAAAGTCTATGTTTCCCAAACAAAAGTTGAATCATGGTGTAGTAGCACAGAAGCGCAGAAGAAGCACATGACCCAGTAACTGTGTGGTAAGGAAGTTTTTGAGTAATGACTTCTAGTCATGTTAAGAACGGTAATCACCATGTGTAAGTGTTCACGGAGCAATTGTCAAGAGACCGTTTACTGAAAAGGGCACTAGTCCTGGAAAATATTGGAAATTTCATTCATAGTATTGTTTTCATTAATGAGGACTGTATCAGTAAACTGCTAAAGGTTTTCCTTTCTGATTTCAGAGGTTGAAGGTGGAAACAACCTGAAAAAAAAAATCAGAATGAGCCCCAGCTGAGTGAGTAACTAAGGCCAGGGTGTAAGGTCTATTGCAGTGATGACTGGGTTTGGCTGAAATCTTCTCTTACAAACCGTGGTATACTTCTGGGGTAGGCATGCGAGTGTAGAGTGATGGTATAGTTCAAAACACAGATCAAAATTTAAATTTTTAGCTTATCTAATAATTGCTTTACTCTGCTAGGTACAAGTGGTTTAACCACTCTGAAATTCATTTTCAAAATCAAATGAATTCTAGGTTTCAAAGTGTGCTTCTAAATGACATAGGGGAAGTAAGGCTACAATTGCATGGGACTTTCCAAGATATTTACTTATTTGTCTTATTTCTCAATCTGAACATATGGATTAGAGCTAATGAGAATAAATATTAGATTGAAGGATTTCTCCTTCCAGTCAAAACTGAATTTATGGGATAAATTTTCCAGGAAAAGTTTGTCAGTTTCCTCTTAACTCGAGACTTTTCCCCCTTTTTGTTTTTGCTTTATACAGCATAGAGGTTTGTCCCCATATTTTTTCATCTCTCTAGTTAGGGTATGTCACCATCCAGAGATAACACCTATGTGCTCACTACCACCTGGTAACATATGCCCTCTTAGGTCCATTCATGTTGTTGCAAATGGCAAGATTTTGGTGGTTTTTTTTTTAATGAGTAATGTTCCATTTTGTGTGTATGTGTGAGGGTGTGTATACACACCACATCTTCTTTATCCATTCATATATTGGTTAGTATATTGGTGGGCATTTGGGTTGCTTCCACAGCTTGGCTATTGCAAATGACGCTGTGATGAGCATAGGGATATGTGTGTGTGTGTGAGTCACTCAGCCACGTTCGCCTCTGCGATCCCATGGCCTGCAGCTGACCAGGCTGTGTCCGTGGAATTCGCCAGACAAGTATATTGGAGTAGTATTCCTTTCCTTTTTCCAGGGGATCCCACCCAGGGGTCGAACCTGGGTCTCCTGCTTTATAGGCAGATTCTTTTCTTTCTTTTTTTTTTTTTTTTTTTTGAGGTTGGAATTGCTTCTATTGGGGCCAGCATGGCAGGTCCACCACGGTCAGGTTAGTGTTCTGCTCTCGGAGGCAGCCAAAGCCAGGTGCCTCCACCTGCCACCTGCCTGGGTTAGTGGAACAAGTGAGTCTCAGCCAGAGTGGGGAGGCAGGGTGGAGCCCCCAGGGCCCCAGGGGCGATGGGACAGGAGCGGGTGGCGTGCAGGCAGATTCTTTACCAACTGACCCACCAGAGAAGCCGTGTGTGTGTGTGTGTGTGTGTGTGTGTGTGTGTGTGTGTGTGTGTGTGTGTGTGGCCAAAATATGGGAGCTTCAGCCTCAGTATCAATCCTTCTAATGAATATCCAGGGTTGACACCTTTTAGGATTGACTGGTTTGATCTGGCAGTCCAAGGGACTCTCAAGTGTCTTTTTTAGCACCACAGTTAGAAAGCATCAGTTCTTCAGTGCTCAGCCTTCTTTATGGTCCAACTCTCACATTCATACATGACTACTGGAAAAACCATAGCTTTGACTAGACGGATCTTTGTCAGCAAAGTGATGTCTCTGCTTTTTAGTATGCTGTCTAGGTTGGTCATAGCTTTTCTTTCAGGGAGCAAACTTCTTTTAATTCCATGGCTGCAGTCACCATCCACAGTGATTTTGGAGCCCTAACACATAAAGTCCGCCATTGATTCTATTTTTTCCCCATCTGTTTGCCATGAAGTGATGGGACTGGATGCCACAATCTTAGCTTTTTGAATGTTGAGGTTTAAAGTCATCTTTTTCACTCTCCTCTTTTACCTTCATCAGGAGGCTCTTTAGCTCCTCTTCACTTTCTGCCATAAAGATGGCATCATCTGCATATCTGAGGTTATTGATATTTCTCCCAGCAATCTTGATTTCAACTTGAACTTCATCCAGTCTGGGATTTTGCACAATGTACTCTGCATATAAGTTAAACAAGCAGGGTGACAATATACAGCCTTGATGTACTCCCTTCCCCATTTTGAACGAGTCCATTGTTCCATGTCTGGTTCTGACTTTTGCTTCTTGACCTGCATACAGGTTTCTCAGGAGACAGATAAGGTGGTCTGGTATTCCCATCTCTGTAAGAATTTTCCAGTTTGTTGTGATCCACACAGTGTTTTGATAGGAATTGCATTTTTCTCTGTGTTTTGAGGATGTTTGGCCTGTTCTTAGGTGTCAGTATGGTGTTCTGTTTGGCAAGTTTCTCTTATTTCCCGGTGACCCTAGCCTTTCATTGTTTGGATCATTGATATTAATTAGCTCCAGTAGGTCAGCATCTCTCACTTCAGCTGAGTTGGAGCCCAACCTGACTAGATGCTTTTGCTCTACTTTTTCTTCCTTTAAAGGGCAAGGGGCATTCTTACACCTGTGTAACTCAGTGGGAGAGTTGTAGCCTAAGGCCTCTGTGCCAAGAGATCTGATCCATGAGCAACAAAAATAATGGAGACAGAGAATGACTGGTTCATTTTTTTTGTAATACACAGTTACGGGTGTGCCTGTTAAGCAGATAGCAGAAAATTATATAGTCCCACCAAAAAAAACCAGGTAAATAGAAACCAAAAGTCAGCATGTGATAAAGAAGGAAGCATATGAGGAAAGAAAGCCCATGTAGAGTGACTCAGAAGTTTCAAAATGTTTAGAATTGCTAAGAACGCCAGAGAGCTCTCTGAGTAGTTTTCCACGCCGGTGATCCGTGCCACTTCCACCTATTGACACTATCTGAGTTTCTCTGTGCTTTCTTTTATTAAGCACTGGACATTGTATATTTTTCCAGATGCTACATTGTAAATGTCAAGTTAATCTCAAGTTTTAGAAGAATATTTTAAGAGACCAGGTGGAACCTACTTTGGAGAGGTGGTTTTTTTTTTTCTGATTTTACTGCTTAGAAATTAAGTTCCAGAGATTGTGTAGAGAACTGCAAACAACGCTTGATTTCTTCTCAAAGGAATAGATTTGTTTTTCAGAGTGGTATATGTGCAGCAGTCCTGAATCTGCTTTGCGTGTGTTTTTAAATTGGGAAGAGCGGCTGAGAAGAAGGGAATCCACAAACCAGAGACATCATGAAATTAAAGGCCTCAGTGTAAAACTCATCATTTCTAATCTATGTAGAGGCTTAGCTACAAAGATGGCTTGACAGAGATTTCAGGGTCATTTACTACTCAAGCATAACCTAGCCTAGTCTAATTGATTCAAAAACTTTTGATTAAAAAATAGTAAGGTGCTTAATAGCTGATAATCAGAAACCACCATCCATTTTCTAATCCCTTCCCACTCTCGAGAATAGTCAGTTTTTAATGCTTTTAGCTATTTCTTCTGATAGCCATCACTAAATTATATTTTATACTGCTGTTTTTTTGATTTATCAGTTTCAGACATGATTTATTTCCTGCTGCAGTAGACAATGATTTAGTTCTCTTTCATTCCCACTTCATTATCTACCTTTCCACTAAAATTAGATAATCATTTTTTGGCATTTAAATGCTATCCATCATCAATATTTTTAGATCCCGGGACTTTTACTTGATTTATTCTTTCAGGAAGCGTCCTGAAAGAATGAAGATTTCATGGAGATGTTTTCTGAGCCCTTGCTTATCTTAAGACATTTTTTCTGTTCTCCAACTTTGATTGATAGTTTGGCTAAGTATAGAATTCAGGATGAAAACCATTCCTTCAAAAAGTTAAAAGCACTTTTCTACCATCTCTGGCATGCTGTCAACAAGTCATTGAGCATATCATTGAGAAGTTCAATGTTATTCTGATTATCTTCTGTTTGTAGATGAAACGCTCAAGATGTTTTTCCTCTCAGAGCTTTTAGAAAATTCTTTTCTGTAAAATTTCACACCAAGTTCTTTGTATCATTTTTTGTTGTTCAACGAGCAACGCACTTATTTGGGCCATTTCTTCCCCTATGTGTGAGTGAGTGTGTGTGAGTGAGTGAGTGTGTGCGTGTGTGTGTGTGTGTGTGTGTGTGTGTGTGCATGTTTAAAACTCCCATTGGCCTCGTGGATAGACTCATGGATATAGCTCTCTTGAGTAGACTCTTTAGTCTTTTCTTACACATATTTGATCTTTTTTTCTTTCTCTGTGTTATTTTGACTTTGCAGTTTTGTTGTATTTCCAAGATTTCTTTTTATGCATTTTACAACTGTTCTTTTGAAATGTTTTCCTTTGACAAATAAATTTTTAAAGTCTGCTGGCTTTTGATGACTGAAAGCTCCTCACTTCTCTTCCTCTTTCCACAACTTTTCCCACCGGGACAAGAGTCAGCTCCTGTCCCCACTGGGTCATCCGAAGTTTCTGCCCGTTCAGTCCCAAACTGGTCACTTACTAACTTATTCTTATTATGTTATAATCCTGATTATATGAAAATTTTTCTTTTATCTCCATTTTTAAATCCATGGTATAATCACTGCACTCTCTTTTGAAGTTAATAAATATACTTGAGAATTTTAATTATGTTGTTGATAGTTAATTTTTTCCAAAAGTGAAAGAAGCTGTGAGAAAATATTTTTTCTAATCCTGAATTTCAAGAACAAATTTGATCATAGCATTTTAATGCAAGACTTGCAGTACACTGTAATCTTTAAATTTGGGATACCCAAGGAGGAAAATCTTAGTCACAATTATACATGCTTCCTAAAATTTAGGAAGTTGAATATCAAAAAGTCCAAAGAAAGTCAGATGTACTTTAAAGAGGAAAAAATGACTCAGGAGAGCAAGATTATTCTGCACTTAATACTTTTGAATAGCAAGAAAGGGCTTATTAAAATGGTTGGTTATAAAAGGATCTTTCTAGATGGCCTAGAGAAAACATGGAATGAGGAACAAATACATCATAGTGGCGTGCAGACTCTGAGATAAAATTGCTCATTTTAGTCCAGCTCTACTGCATATCAGAGGCCAGACTTTGTCAAAATATTTAATTTCTTATCTGTAAAATGAGATAATAATACATGCTTCATAGAATATTGTGAATTTCAAATAATGGCATATATAAAATGCTCAATAAAAGATAGATTAAATCATGACATGGTTGAGGTGAAGACAAAGTGTGAAATAAGCCTTCTCTAAGAACAATTTGACAAAGGTTAAAGCTAGGAACTGGAGAAAGAAATGGCAACCCGCTCCAGTATCCTTGCCTGGAGAATCCCATGGACAGAGGAGCCTGGTACATAGTTGGACACAACTGAAGTGACTTAGCAAATCGAGGAATGAGCCAGGGCTTGAAAATACACCAAGAACAAACTAAAAACCATTTTCTCAGGTAAGTGCAGCCTCAGGAAAGTAAAGAATAGGTGATTAGGATGAGCAGCATCATGTTAATCAATGACAGAGTGAAAATGTTCCAGCATTTCCTCTGCTCTGTCAAGATAATTATCGTTATCAGGAAGAAAAATTGTTAAATTATTCAATAAAATTATACGAGAAGTTAGGGTAGAAAATTGCAGGAGATCCAGTTTTTATTCTGAATGAGCTTGAGTCTCTTGTATGAAGAGACTTATAGGTGCAGTGAAAAATTCCAGCTTAACCATTGAACTATCATCCACAATCTTTAAGGAAATGTTGACCTCAGAAAAAGTAGTAGAAAGACAGTAGAAAAGTTGCTGTTTTTCCAAATTTGAAACAAGAAAAAGACAAATGCTATAAACTGTGCAGAGGTGATCTTAGCATTATTAGTCAGTCATACAAAACTTTTGAACAAATATGATTTGGAGAATACCTAGAGAATGGAGACTTATTACTGTTAAAAGGGGATTAACTAAGAAAACATTTTTTCCATTTTTGGTGAGGGCTTTAGCAAGGTATCTGGCAAAGCATATTGTTATTGACAAAATGAAACAAACAAAAGACTGGCTAATGAACAAATCTAAATTTGAGTAATGTTTTATAAAGGTATAGGCCCGGTGTTCTATCCAAGATGAGTTATATGCATGTGTATGTAAATTTTTTTGGTCTGTGACTCCAGTGAAGACATGCATGACAAATTGGCAAATGAATTAAACCAGTAGTTATTGAGATGACATGAAAGTAGAAGGAAAGAAAATGTTAGAGAAATTGATTTTAAGGTTATGATAGATGAAATTAATAAGACAAATTTAATGAGGTAAATATTTACAACATATAATATCAATATTCAAACAAATGTATAAGCAAAATATAAAATAAAGCTCACTTCTGCATTTTATATAAGATGGTTAAATAATACATAAGTACTAAATAAATGTTACATATTTGTACAGCAATATAAAAATAAATACATAAAATGTAAATTAAAAAATCCATCCTATCAACAATCACAAGTTCAGGATAGATGGTTATGGCTAAGTAGCTCACCTGTGAAAATCAGTTTGGTGCTATAGTTGCCACTGAAACTTAAGCACCATCAATAATGCCAAGGAGCTGAGCCAACAGGTATTATAGTCTAAGCTAAATACTGATGCTGGGAACGATTGAGGGCAGGAGGAGAAGGGGACGACAGAGGATGAGATGGTTGAATGGCATCACCGACTCAATGGACATGAGTCTGAGGAAACTCTGCAGATAGTAAAGAACAGGGAACCCTGGAGTGCTGCAGTCCA
The DNA here is from genome assembly GCF_019320065.1 of Cervus canadensis. Classification (NCBI taxonomy): domain Eukaryota; kingdom Metazoa; phylum Chordata; class Mammalia; order Artiodactyla; family Cervidae; genus Cervus; species Cervus canadensis. Next base: position 72,642,659 of record NC_057397.1, on the reverse strand, counting down.
CAGGCTCGCAAAGAGTCAGACACCAATGAGTGACTGAACAGCAACATACATTTTATAGATCAGACAAAGGAAGTGTTTTTTCTTTTTCCTCCACAATTGTATCTGTATTAGAAGATCATCAAATTTCTATGCACATTTCAGACAGCCACATCTACAGGAGTGCTTGACAAATTTCAATATTAAGAAGACAGTGGAAGAGGAAATATAGACTGTTTGGTATGAAGAAGAAAGGCCTTTGAAGAAAAAAAAAAAAAAACACGCTGGAGAGACTTTGTTGATCACTGGATTTGTAGATATGAAAGATTAGACACATTTTCTTGCTGCTCAATAGAACCGAATGGGCACAACAGGTGAAAAATCATATCCACCCATATAGTCTGTGGTTCCATATCTATCTCAACAGTTCTGAAGAAGAGGAAGAAATTTCTTGTTAAAGACTTACCACAGTGACTGACACTGTCAAACCACTCAATCAGTTCAGTTCAGTTCAGTTCAGTTGCTCAGTCATGTCTGACTCTTTGCGACCCCATGAACCACAGCATGCCAGGCCTCCCTGTCCATCACCAACTCCCGGAGTTTACTCAAACTCATGCCCATCGAGTCGGTGATACCATCCAGCCATCTCATCCTCTGTCATCCCCTTCTTCTCCTGCTTTCAATCTTTCCCAGCATCAGGGTCTCTTCAAATGAGTCAGTTCTTCACATCCAGTGGCCAAAGGGGATTGGAGTTTCAGCTTCAGCATCAGTCCTTCCAATGAATAATCAGGACTGATTTCCTTTAGGATGGACAGGTTGGATCTCCTTGCAGTTCAAGGGACTCTCAAGAGTCTTCTCCAACACCACAGCTCAAAAGCATCAATTTTTCGGTGCTCAGCTTTCTTTATAGTCCAACTCTCACATCCATACATGACCACTGGAAAAACAATAGCTTTGACTAGACAGACCTTTGTTGGCAAAATGATGTCTCTGCTTTTTAGTATGCTGTCTAGGTTGGTCATAGCTTTTCTTCCAAGAAGCAAGCGTCTTTTAATTTCATGGCTGCAGTCACCATCTGCAGTGATTTTGGAGCCCCCCAAAAATAAAGCCTGACACTGTTTCCACTGTTTCCCCATCTATTTGCCATGAAGTGATGGGACCAGGTGCCATGATCTTAGTTTTCTGAATGTTGAGCTTTAAGCCAACTTTCTCACTCTCCTCTTTCACTTTCATCAAGAGACTCTTTAGTTCCTATTCACTTTCTGCCATAAGGGTGGTGTCATCTGCATATCTGAGGTTATTGATATTTCTCCCGGCAATCTTGATTCCAGCTTGGGCTTCATCCAGCCCAGCGTTTCTCATGATGTACTCTGCATATAAGTTAAATAAGCAGGGTGACAATATTCAGCCTTGACGTGCTCCTTTTCCTGTTTGGAACCAGGCTGTTGTTCCACGTCCAGTTCTCACTGTTGCCTCCTGACCTGCATACAGGTTTCTCAATGCACAGCAGCTACTGGTGGGGCTGTGTTTAGCCTTTGGGGATCATTTCCTGAGCCTTTCTCATTGATTCTCCTACTGTGTTGATATCCAAGAACAAATTCAGACTTCTTCAATTAATTGTTATATCTCTCTTCTTAGAATTATATGGCAATGAAGAGGAAAAGTAAAATCATTTAGATAGTCAATGAGAATAAAACATATTCCTGCTACTATGGTAATCATAAAAATTTTCCCAATGATATTTCTCCCAAGAGAAACTGCCACTTATTCACTTATCCATTACAGATTCTGACTGAGAAGAGCAATTAATCAAGTTTTCTTCCATGAAGAAGAACTATTCTCATTTTCGTTATTCCTATGTTCCTGGATTTACCTCTGGGAGCTATATTAGACACTTTAAAGTAATGTCTTTATTGAGCTAAATACCTGATAAATACTTGACAAGTCAGTCCTAATCAAATTTGCTACACTGATTTATATAACCTAGTAACGTGACTTTGGTGGCTATGTATTTCAAACAGAAAACATCACTGAACCACTCTATGGATGGCTAATGAATGACTGTAATAGCTTAACTTTACTGAAATAATTGCATTGCATTAAAGTGGCTGGGACTTCCCAGGGGGCTCAATGGTAAAGAATCTGCTTACCAGGGCAGGAGATGTAAGAGACTCTGGCTGGTCTCATCTCTGGGTTGGGAAGATCCCCTGGAATAGGAAATGGCAACCCACTCCAGGATTTTTGCCTGGGAAATCCCACGGACAGAGCAACATGGCAGGTTATACAGTCCACAGGGTCACAAAGAGTCGGACCTGACTGAGCACACACACAGAGTGGTTCCCGAGGCATTAAGTCTCAAGGACACTTATTTGGTCATGTTTTCTTGTAGTGTTCTAGAATACCGGCAATCTTTTCTCCATTTAAGAAAATAAACTACTTATTTATGAAAATACTCAATCATCCAAGTTAGTGGTCAGACTGATATATTACCAATAAGCAAACTTTAAAAGACATTATTTTTCAATAGTGTGATTTATCATCATCATTATTAAAAGAAAGAGAAAATAATTAGAAATGATCAGAGCTTTTATCATAATTAACATTCAGAGTTAATACGAATTCTAACTTCAAATTAACTCTGTAAAAATCTCTGGGATGTTGTAAGTGGTTTGAAAAGTTGCATAAAGCACAGAAACTATTTTCTCCACTTTGTTATTTTTCTGCTTTATCTCTACGTCCTTCCTCCTCTTGTTTTCTCCCTTTCAATTTATTCACTTTTTCCCGCTCACATTGCTTCTTCTTTCCACCATTCTTTATGAAAATACAAAGAAAAGCCACAGTTTGTATGTAAATACCTACATGTAGCATAATAAGAAATATATTGGGTCTTTGTCCCCAGTTTTGGCACAGATTTCCGAAAACACTTGGAATTTCCTGAGTGACAGAAGTGTCTTTTGTTATTTGTTACAGAATAACTGACTTACAATGGGGCCCCCTAGATAACTTCTGGATTAAACTAGTCGCTGACCAGGAGATGACAGGGGGGAGTTTCTCGCCTCATCCACCCAGCTCTGTGGTGGAGATCAAGCTGTCTAAACCCCCTGAACAGGATTCAGGGGACTTGCAGGTTGGTGCGCAGACCCAGGCTGCTGGAGGGTGGGCCCCCCGGAGAGGCCGTGGACGCTCTGGTTCCTCCCCCACCTTGCTCTACCCATCTTGCCATTTGACTGCTACTGAATCACATCCTTTATCATAAATTGATAAACATAACTGAAGTGTTTTCCTGAGTTCTGTGAGCCACTCCAGCTAATTATCAAAGCTGAGGAGGGGGCTGTGGGAACCTGTCCATGAGAAGTCTGAGTGGCTCTGAACTTTGCCACTGGTATCCCAAGGGGAAGCGCCCTAATCTGGATGATCTGATGTGAACTTCAGATAGATAGTGTCGGAACCGAATCGAATTGTTGGACAGCCAACCGGTCCTGGAGAACTGAAGAATTGTTTGATGTTAGAAAACACCGCTCTACAAATGCTTCAGAATTAATGGCTGACTAGATAACTGCCTGTGATAATTAGGTCCTTGGTTATTAATAAAATATTCAAGGGTTATTTATTATATTTGTACTTGTATTCAAGGGCTGACTTTTGCTTACTTTTGAATGACTTAAAAGTAGAATAGTTGGAAATTTTTGATGCATCCTTCTTTCTTAAAGGCCACTGAAGGTGTAAATGCCAAGCAGTATGAAGACTGTTTATGCAAAGTTTATTAGAGTAGGTCATGTTTAATACACATGCAATGTTTAATTATTATTGTACTGCTGAGAGAATCTTCTCAAAATACATAACCCACTGCTTAACTTAGGAGTAGCACCTTGTAGCCAAATGCAAGGCTTAGAAAAAGAAATGAATTATGAGGTCAGTGTGCTTGATTAAAAAAAAAAAAACACATACCTATTAAAACAAAATTTTTAAAACACCTGTATTGGAGTAAGATTTGCATTTTGGATAACTTCTTTATATTCCCAAACTATTTACAGAGTATTCTATTATAAAATAATTTGAAATATGTTTTCAATGGTTGAAAAAACTCAAATGCCTTTAAAAGCTAGCCAAATAACAGACAACGTCTAAGACAATGAGTAATTGTGGACATTCTGAAATAGTGCATTTCAAACTAAAAGCACTCACAATCAATGTATTTAAAAATGATGAGTAGGCAAATAAATGCAAGTTCAAGAACATTATGAAAGATAAAATCCTGTTTACAAAAGCAACAAAAGAGAGAAATTGTTAAAAACAAACAAAAAGAAAAAGGTAAAGGTGTATGAAAATTTCAATGATAAATCCTCAGTCTATAAAAATAAGAACTACAAGCAAATCTTGATCTCTTGGCAGTGGGTTTGCTTTCCATGCTATATACGCAGCAATCTTGAAACTATTTTGAATGTGCTGTTAGACTGAACAACTGAGAAGAAGGAAGATACAAAGGAGATCAGTGTGGAGTCGGGATGAAATCAGAGGTATCAGTGTAAACGCACCATTTCTAAAACAAACAGTAGCTTGTCTCCAAAGATGGCTACCATCAACATCTCCCCTCCCTGTCCACGCACACCAGACTTGCAGAGAGAGAGGCGGTTACCTGGTTTTCTTTACCGGCTTCAATCTGGGCACGCCTGTGTCTCGTGACCCCAGTAGAAGATGCAGAAGAGGACAGGGGACCAGCTCCAGGCTTTGCCTGTTAGAGGACGGGCAGTTTCAGCGTCCTCCTTTCACTCCTGTCAAGACTCCTCTCAGGATGCAGCCACGGTGCTATGGAAGACCAGCCTGACGCAGAGACCCCAAGCGCCTCTCCAGTCGACACCCTTGCTGAGCTCTCTGCTGCCCGCCAGCATCAGCTGCCAGCCCTGTGAGGGAGCCGTCCTGGACGTCCTTCCAGCCGGACCTTTGGACAACTCCAGTCCCAGGCACCGTTTAACAACTGTGCGAAAAAGCCCAAGCAAGTTCTGCCTAGCTGAGGCCAGCCAACACAACAATTATGAGAGGTAATAATCTATTGTTGTTTCAAGTCACTACCTTTTGGGGTCATTTGTTATGTAGCAAGAGAGAGCCAAAACCTGCTGAAAGACCGTGGACGTAATACATCTCAGAAGCAGTGATCTCAACGTCTAGGTCAGCGACCATAGAGTTTCCTTCACATCGTTCCTCACCAAAAGAAACCAATTTTTGTTTGTTTTAGGCATGGCTGGTTCTGAAGCTGAGGCAGGGAAAGTGAAAGATGATCCAGACCGTCTTGTGCCAGAAAATGAATGAATAAATACATAAATTAATGAAAGAATCAAGAGGATACGAGTAGGTAGTTTGAAGAAGACAGAGCTGGGACAATTTCAGAATCAAAATAAACGAAGACAGTAACAGATTAAAACAAAACTGAATAAAAATCAGAGTTCATGTTGATAAGAAAGACATGGAAGAGGAAGAAAGGAGGAAAGAAAGAAAAAGAGAAAAGCAAAGTCAATTCTTCCTTAGCTGACTCTCAGAGAGACAGAATGATGGAATGAAAAATCATTACTTTATAATTATTATAAGAAAAAGTTATTTTAGGCAAGAGGCAGTTCGGTTCAGTTAGTCACTCAGTCATGTCCAACTCTTTGCGACCCCATGGACTGCAGCATGCCAGTCCTCCCTGTCCATCACCAACTCCCAGAGTTTACTCAAACTCATGTCAATTGAGTCAGTGATGCCATCTGTTGCCATCTAATGGTTATCTCATCCTCTGTCATCCCCTTCTCCTGCCTTTGATCTTTCCCAGCATCAGGGTCTTTTCAAATGAGTCGGCTCTTCACATCAGGCGGCCAAAGTATTGGAGTTTCAGCTTCAGCATCAGTCCTTCCAATGAACACCCAGGACTGATCTCCTTTAGGATGGACTGGTTTGAGTCAGTAATGGATGCTAAATCAAGGTAGAGAAGGGAGATGGGTAAGGAACAGGAAGCTTATATAGTCTCAAAGCATCTCCCCACAAATTACTTAATTGCAAAAGGGAAAACAGTATAACAACAAAATGGAGAAAATAGACAGAACCTTGACCAGGTGATTAAAATTAATATCATCAAGGCAGGGGAGGGGGCATCTTGTGCTAACAACACTGTTCCCTGAGAAAGACATCTGTTATGCAGTATTCCAGCCAAAAATGCATAATCTCAACCCAATCCTGAGGAAACTTGAGAAACCCAAACTGAGAGACTTTTTCTAAATTAACTGACCTGAATTCTTCAAATATATTGCTGATATCATAACAAACAAACAAATAAACCTGGTCAGGGAACCCACATCCTGCAAGCCATGTGGTAAACCCAAAATAAATTTAAAAATTAATTAATAAATTAAACTTTCATGGGACAAAAAAGGATGGAGGCAGCAAATTTCAAAACAAGGCAATATTGTAAAAAAAATTCAGCTAAGAGTCAAAGACATGAGAATTGTCAAGAGTCAGATTATCTGCCTGCACAGCGGCTTCCTCTTATCTCAGAGCAAAAGCAACGTTCTCCCTGGCGGTCTGGAGGGGAAGGCGTTATACTGTGTGACAGTTTTGCAGACACAAGCTTTCACCTTAAATGCTCTTTTAGGAATAGAGATTTTTTTTTTTCTAAAACACTTCCTGTCATGAGGGTCCACGTTTACGTATCTCTTGTTCATCTTGCTTCAGCTAACGTTACTTGGGTTTTTTCCATCGGTGCCACAAACACAGGATTTATGTTCAATTTACTGACAGTACATCATTAAAAGGCAAGAATGTCCTTAGTTAAGAAAAAAACATGTGAGCTTCAAGAGGGAAATGCAGGCAGATTATCCAGACCTGTTAGTGGACACACTCTAGGTCAATCCTAGCAAACGATTTCTAGTCACTCGGATCCCGTTCATGTATAGAAAGATTGTGCTGTGCTAAATCGCTTCAGTTGTGTTGACTCTTTGCGGCCCCAGGGACGGTAGCCCAACAGGCTGCTCTGTCCGCGGGATTCTCCGGGCCAGAACACTGGAGTGGAGCATCCACTCCTCCAGGGGATCTTCCCAACCCAGGGAGCAAACCTGCATCTCTTATGTCTTCTGCATTGGCAGGCGGGTTCTTTACCACGCGCATCACTTGGGAAGCCCCTCAGTCAAATTATATCTATCCAAGATCCTTCCAGATCTAATCATCTCCATCATCTAATTTAGAAATTAATCTGTTCCATCCTCTACTTGAAACTGGAGAAAATGTAGTCCTTCATACCAGTCATCCACATGTTTTGAACTGTGCTCTTTGGGAAAATGTTTAATTATGGATGTGTATTAACCCACATAAGATATCCATTTACTGTTCCACTGATGGATAAATTGGAAACACACACACACACATTAAAAACGAACATTTAAAAGAAAAAGACAAACGTAAATTGTCAATGGGAATCTAACACCCCTTGCCCGCTCTCCTTTGGAAGCCCTGCTTTGCAGGAAGGTCTGAATTCCTGCCGGTGTCCTTGGAGCAGAGTCTGAGTTCACCCTCCTCCCTTCCTTCCCAGTCCTGTCCTGCTCTCTGCCTCCGGCCGCCTGGCATTGCTCACTGTTCTCTGGGCCAGTCATGCCTTGGCACACTCCTGTCTCTGCTTCTGTTTTCTCCTGTTTTTCTGATGGGGGGGGAGGGACCCAAACATCACACATGTGCTACCAAGTCTTCAGGCAGTCTTTGACCCAAAGTCACCTCTTTGGGAAACCTTCCTCCTCCCCTCAGTTTTGTTTTTCTTTCTCTCTGAGATTCCAGTGCAATATAGTTCACCAAAGTAACTAATGTTAAATCATATTAGGTACATAAAATACACAAATCTGTGAACTTCTCCACAAAACTTTGGTCTCTGAAAATCAAAATTGTCTTTTTCTTATCTTTGCCTAATTTCTAGCACCTTGAACATGACGAGAGCTCAATAAAAGTTTCAGTTTCTTTAGGGAAGTTTGACCCTAATTGAACTTTTCCTTTTAAAAGACCCTGTTTTCTAGTAAAGCTGTGAAGACACTGATCTACTGCAATGAAGATTAAAAGTAAAACTAGTCCACAGGCACCTTATATGTATCCAAGACTATCTGTTATTGAATATAACAATTGTGATGAAACTGTAATTCTTGATTTCTTCCTTCAGTAACATCTCCCAAAGTGTTGTCCAAGGAATGTTATTTCTGTGAGATACAAAATAAGGTAAAAATAATTTACTAAAAAAGAAAATAGCAATTTAGTAAAACACTAGTTAAATATGCCTTCTTCATTTAACATTTAACTGGATCAAGCTAATAAACACATTTCAAGAATAAACTATGACCATTAATCTATTTTTTTTTCCCCCAACCATTTTTAGCTTTTCTGATTCACCCTGAGTGTGGCTGAGTGTCTCGTGGCAGGAACTGTGAGGGGACCAGATTAACCCAGGAAGGTGGTTAGTGAGTCAGAATCGTGGGATTCCTAGTTCACACAGTCCACTGTACTAACTTGAGCATGTGAGAATCAAAGAAACCCCACAGCCTGGAAGTTAATGAATGATGTTACAGCAAAACTCACCCAAAAAAAAAGAAGAAGAAGCGTTGCCTTTGTGGTTACAACCTTCTGTATATAAAAATAAGCATAGGTCACTCTCAGGACAAACCCAGTGTTTGTTGTTTAATGGGATGCTTAGCTAATGGTAAAAATAAGATTTATTACTTTTAGAGCAATGGGAGGTCCTAGACCTGGGGTGTTCAACCATTTGTTTGCCAAGGACTCTTTTGAGAAGCTAGAGAAGAACCATGAAAACTTTACAAAGATGTGTCATGACCTTGGGAAAAATCTATATCCCCTGGGGTTCCAGGTTAAAAGGTCCTAGAGCCTCCTTTCTCTCCAAGGGCTTCAGGATTTTCATGGAAAATTCATTATTTGTGTGTGTTGTGCTTTTTTAAACTCACTCTTTGGACACTGAGCAACTTCTCAGAAACTGAACATTCATGTATGGCCTCCAGAAACATTTTGACAGAAATATTAAGCTCAAGAATCAATTCAAACTTCCCGTGGGTTTTAGCAATGCTCTTTTTTTCACATAAATAAGCAAAAGATCTTGAGTTACGTAGTTCAGAAGTTCCCAGATACCAATTTTCATAGTAAAATGAAGAGTGCACATGTAAGGTTTTAATATATACTAGAATTAGGCTGATACTCTCTTGGCTTCCCAAGTAGCGCTAGTGCTTAAAAAAATAAAATAAAAAACCCACCTGCCAATGCAGGAGACTTAAGAGATGTGGGTTTGATCCCGGGCCGGGAAGATCCCCTGGAGGAGGGCATGGCAGCCCACTCCACTATTCTTGCTTGGAGAATCCCATGGGCTGAGGAGCCTGGTGGGCTATGTTCCATAGGGTTGCAAAAAGTTGGACACCACTGAAGTGACTTAAAACATACCCACAACTCTCTCCTAAGATACCACTGAGTGCTAAGATTCTACTCAATGAAAACAAATCACAGAGATTCCTAGTTATTTGGCTAATAGTGAAAGCTCATGTGACTATTCTAGTTAATTCGCATCAACATATTATTTGCTTTATAAAATGTAGACTAGCAAAAAGATTTATGTAAGTAAGTCTATATTATATGAAACACTTCTTTATAATATGTTCATTTATTACTGTATCCTGAAAAAGAAAAGTCAGAAAATTCAGCAAAAGAATTAGCAGCTCTAAGAATTCTGCTGAGTGAAATGCTAATAGAAAAGGAATGTTTTTCAGAATTTAGCACAGGCAACTCTATTCCATATTCTATAATAACCTATGTAGGAAAACAATCTGAAAAAGAATGGATATATGTATTATATGTATCTGTATAACTGAATCACTTGAGTGTACACTTGGAGCTAACAAAACATTGTAAATCAATATATTCCAGTATAAAATTAAATTTAAATAAGTAAATAAGTAAAATTTTGGTCTTGACCTCAAACTAGAACGGCAGATCTACAAAAATCTCAAGCCTATGTGTAACTTTGATTATTCTTCTTTTCTAAAGTGGACACTTTAAATTATTAGAGCTTTAGCTACCTATTACATTGTTTTGAAATTCAATTGAACATGTCCTTATGAAGCAAAGAGGGCATTTCAACCTGATTTCAACAAGATCTGATTTGGAAAGCAACTCTAAGAACAAGAAAAAAAAAAAAAGAAAGAAAGAAAAGACGCTAAGGTATGTAACTGAGTTCTCCTAAAACCTACACTATGGAGAAATTTGAACATCTCGCCTCATCTTTCTGTCCCCGCAAGGCCCTTGTGAGGCCCTGAAGGCTCTCTGAACACAAGGCCGGAGTGTCGTCGGCCAAGGTCTCAAAGTGCAAGCTGTTTCTTACTCTGTTTGTGTTAAGACTTTGATCTTATCTCTTCTGCTTATCCCAAACCAAGTTCCTGTTGCCTCAACAGTTGGTCCAGTCTGGGGGCCCAGGGGAGCAATAGCCCTCTTAGGACCCGAGAGCCCACGACTGGAGGGCGGGCGTGGGAACCAGGGAGGAGAGAAGGCTGGCGGAGCAGCGACCGAGGTGGTGAAACCACATCCTGTCCCCGAGCGCCTCGGGACGGCCACACGGAATCAGGGGCCCTTGAGAAACTGTATTTATTGGGCCACTGCTTTTACACAGTGAGGCAAAAAATTAAACCATCATAAATTTGCTCATTAACAAAGCTATTTTATTAAAATGTCCTACATAGCCATGCCTCCTTAATTATTCAAACTGCCCAGAAGTAGATGTATAGACTTAAAATTGACATGCAGATTTAGAAACTTAACCCTACCAGATGGAAACAAAAAGATACATGCTGCCAACCAGAATTCATAGGGGAAAACCAGCTGATCCCAAGACAAACCTGTCTATGCTGCTGGCTGGAATCTAAGAAGTAACCGTATGGTGGTTGTCTGGTCACGCCCTAATATTTCATAATTACATAGTGAAAGTGAAGTGAAGTGAAGTCCCTCAGTCGTGTCCGACTCTTTGTGACCCCATGGACTGTAGCCTACCAGGCTCCTCGGTCCATGGGATTCTCCAGGCAAGAATACTGGAATGGGTTGCCATTTCCTCCTCCAGGAGATCTTCCCAACCCAGGGATCGAACCCGGGTCTCCCTCATTGCAGGCAGACGCTTTACCCTCTGAGCCACCAGGGAAGCTCGATTACATAGTAAACCCTATGATACGCTCTCATGATGTTCTTAACTCTCCCTTCCTCAATCTGCATATTCACTTCATCACCCATATTCACCCAGTTGAAATGATTCTTGAATTAAGTGCCTCTTCCAGCATCCCAGGTCATTATTTAATTCACAAGGCTACCGAGCTTATCATCCCAAGCAAGTGGTAGATATGCTTTCTTTTGTACGCGGGATAAAGCCAAACATCTTGGCATGGTCTCGGGTCCTTTGAAGTCTGGCATCATTCTACAGCGTTATCATCTAACCTCACGCTCACCAAGCCCTCTCTGTAATCTACACACACGACATTCTTTACTGCTCCTCCAGTATCTCTCTCAGACCTCCAGCCTTTTACACAGACTGGTCCCGCTCTCCAGAAACACATGTCTTTGGTCTTCCAGTTCAAATGTCCTCTTCTCTGTAAAACTGTCTTCAACTCACCCACTCACTCCCACAGGGACAGTAAATGGTTCCCTAGATCCTGCAGCATTTTGTTCATATCCTGAACAGGGTACCTAACATTTTAATCCATAGTAATGTTTAAAGATCAGCTTCAGAGTTCACTCTCTCAGAAATTTCTGTGTGCCCTCGTTGAACAACTAGACTTCCCTGAACTTAATTTCATCCTCTGCAAATAGGAATAAATATAGTTATTCAGAGATGTTTCAACAATTCACTGGTGCATTTAAGTATCAACACTGCTCCTGACCATAGTAAAAGCTCAACCAATAGAGCTAAAGTAATTATTGTTAGTAACAATTATTATTGGGTTAAATATGCATGTACACACCTATACGTGCATGTGTGCCTGCTAAGTCGCTTCAGGCTTGCTCTCCTCCAGGGAATCTCCGCAACCCAGGGACCGAACCCACGCCTCATACGTCTCCTGCATCGGGTGGGTTCTGTACCCCTGAGCCGCCTGAGAAGCCTGTAAACATCTGTAAAAGGCTTATTAAAATTTCACCAGGATAAGAACTGTGTCTAATTATCCCTTCACACATACACATAAATTTACTTTTTTGCTTTATATCCTGGATATCCAAATGATTTTCTCTTTTCTAATGTAACCCTAGATGTAAAATTTCTTCCAAGGTTCTTGATTCTGGAAAACATGTCAAATCTGACAATATACCAAAGTCCAGCTAAACTATAATAAGACGCAGGCCCTGATGAGAAATACAGTTTTCAATAACTATAGAGGTTCAGTAATGTGCTAGAAGTATTTATTCTAAATATTTATAATTCCTTTCTTTTAAATAAAAGCCTAAATTATTTTTGGTAAAGGAGACAGCAATGGATAAAGGACTTCCCTGGTGGCTCAGAGGGCAACGCGGGAGACCCAGGTTCAATCCCTGGGTCAGGAAGATCCCCTGGAGAAGGGAATGGATTCTTGCCTGCAGAATTTCAAGGACAGAAAATAGACCAAGTGTTTGAATAAGTACATGTACAGAATATGTATTACCATGGAACAGCCCAGATGTTTAAATTATGCTTGTATTGCTTATTCCCAACACTTCTAAGTGCCTTAACTCTTTCCCAATGCCCCCAAAGAGATTAAATTATACAGTTATATTGAATACTTGATTTGAACAGAATTTTAATCACAAACATTCCTTTAGAGCTTTACATTTTAGATCATATTCAGGCCACTGAAGAAATACGCCCTTTCAGGAACTTTATTTCCAGCCTCCTAGCACATCCCCCGAAGTGACTGCATGTTGTAAACAGATGAGTTAAGGTTAAAACCTCACTGGTGAAAGCAGAGCGCAGCACAGCTCTCGGCTTCCCGTTTTCATTTTTGCTGTGACATGTACTGACGTGAACAAAACCCACTTCTTGCGTTATCCATAATCGTCCAAAATTCTTTTAAATTATGTATTTTAAGTATAATTATATCACATATTTTTAATTTTTATGTTTTATTTTATATTACATATATCTTTTCATCCTTCAGCTATTTAAATCTTATATGTGTATATGACTAATCCTGACTAATTAGGCAATACTCATCCAAATTCTATGTAATTCCATTATTTTCCGATCAGAAGGGTATAATAACAACTAATATACTTTAGCAGCTAGGCACTGTTGAAAGTATTTTGCATGTATTCAAGGACTTCACAAGTCAATGAAGGTCACAACTGCCCATATTTTCTTCAATAATTTCTCATGATGCCCAGTTCACTTAACAATTGTTGCCTCTAGCATTTTCCACTAGAAATATTTTTAGCAACTAGTAGCATCTAAAAATCACATGTATTAGAACATAAGCATCAACTAAAAACATGTCAGAAGATCCTCAATAAACGTTTTTGAAAATGGAGATGCCTGGCTTTCTATCTTGAGATGTGGACATAGAAGGTAAACTAAGACTTCTGTTCGCCGAAGCCCTCAGCACCTTGGTGCTGACCGGGGTCGTTGCTCTCTGAGCTGGGAGACCTGAGCCCTTGTTGTCCCTTCACCATGTATTGCCTGAGTAACGTTAACTGTGTCTGTTCACATTGGCTCAGTTTTCTGGGATGGACAAGTGTTCATAATGACAGAGCTTTAGACGCTGATAATTTAAAGTTCTAAGATCTAGGTCCCAAAATCTAAAATTTGTTTTATTTCTATAAACACCAGAAGATACATACTAAAATTTGTATCTCAAGATATATCCTAGGTCTAGCACACATGGAAAGAAGATCAAACCAATCCATCCTAAAGGAAATCAGTCCCAAATATTCATTGGAAGGACTGGTGCTGAAGCTGAAGCTCCAATACTGTGGCCACCTGATGCGAAGAACTGACTCTGGAAAAGACCCTGATGCTGGGAGGGATTGAGGGTAGGAGGAGAAGGGGATGAGATGGTTGCATGGCATCACTGACTCGATGGACATGAGTTGGAGTAAACTCTGGGAGATAGTGAAGGACAGGGAAACCTGGCGTGCTGCAGTCCATGGGGTCACAAAGAGTCGGATACGACTGAGTGAGTGAACAAGAAGAAGCACATATATCATCTAGTAGATGTACTTCTCTTTACCTTGTTCTCTTGCTCCCGATATATCACATCTACTCTCTCCTCTTTCTGACCATACTCTGCCCCTCCTTCCCAATGGAGTCCTACCTGCCACTCATGTGCATTATCATCTCTGCTGCCAACTAGGACTGATTACAGTTTATCCTCTCTGTTATGTCAAACATGCAGTGTGCTGTTAATTCTGAGATGCACACTTTTCGTATTTTAGCATCAAATCAGAAAGCATCTCAAAGACATGCTGCAAATATAATTGACTATTCTCCTTTCAATGTCTTAAAAGCAATCATGTATATCATAGTCAATGGCATCTTACATTCAATAAAAGTTAATCTTGCTGGTATTTGAAATATCATATCCTGTCTATATATTTTATTTCCCAAACTTGTATGTAGGACTATATTTCTGTCTTCTTGTACCTCCAACCACTAGAATATTATTAATTATGTTTTAGGAATTCAACAAGAGTTCAATTAACAACTATGTAAAATCATGGTCCAAGGAACCAATGATTCTAGATTTTTAAGGTAATATTCAACAGTATTCAATTGCATATTAGCTAATGTATTTATTGCAGTAGAGATATAGATCGATATACTTTAAAAGATTTTCAACAAGGATTAAGTTAAAAGAATCCATCTTTTCTTTATCACTAAGACACAACTAGAAGCTTCTCTTTTCCTTATCCTTTATTAGATTTTCCCAGAATCTCAAGGATGGCATGAATCTCTGCTAGTGTTTTGACCATTCCATCTTTCCCCACCGGACTTTACCTAGAATGCTAGAGGGATATAAAACATGTGTTAAAAATTAGTTTTCTCTGTAGTTCGTATTTTAGTATTTCTTATTGTAGCAAGAATTCATTCCAAGGTGTCCTTCGCTGGACAGTAGAAGTAATGATGTCCACTGAGTTTGTAAAACTGCTTCAGTGACTGTCCTGCAGCCAAATAAAGTCCACAATTAACCAATGTAGCGATAGCATTAAACATTCACATTCCAAGGGTCTGGGCAACAGTGGATCACCTTTAAAAGTCTCCACTTAAATGTGTATCAAATAAACTGTGGAACCAGAAGTTGATTTCCAAAATTGCACTGAGCCACATTTGTCTTATGCTTACTCACTGCTGCCTGTAGCCTGACATAATATGGCACCGGGTTTAGCTCCCAGCCATAGAGAGATTCAATTGTTAACACTGGCTACATGTGGGGACTGTGCCAGCTCAGCGAAGATGGAAAAATAAATTACCTTCAAGGGACTTACCATCTAACGTCGATTTTTAGGATACAAGACCTCACCCAACTCCTGAGAACTTCACCATTGCTGGGGAACAATGACTCTGGAAGGTCTCCCCAGCGTGAGCCACACGTGTTCACATTAACTCTGGTGGAGTCGACTTTAAGGAAGCGCTGCTTCATCCCCCTCGCCTTATCTAGAGGTCAGAAGCACAAAGCAGCATACATTTTTTTTTTTCTTTTAAGGAATTAGTACCAGAAGAAAAAACAAGATAGTTTAAAAATCAGTATCTGTTTGGCATAAAGAACACGTTTTTACAGCTGAGAAACAGATGAATTTTCTGAGCTCAGAAAACCAAGCGTCCAGACATTGACATTCCAAGAAAAAGAACTCACTTTAGAACTCTGAGAAAGTGTGAGAAGAGTTGCCATCTGCTCTTCCCTTTTGTGGTGTCACAAGGACGCAGAAGCAGACAGTGTGTTATTTAACATGAAGCCTGCGTGAGGCCCCATCACAACCTTACCCTGGCTCAGAGAGATCTGACTGCTGTCAGACTTTGCAGGCCAGTGGCAACACAGAGACCCCTTCTGGACAGCTGGGACCGATAAAGGACAGTTTCTGGGGACATTCACTTGTGTGTGTGCATAAATGTTTAACTAGGGTACAGACTAACATGAAAAGAAAGTACACCTTGGGAGTTATAAGTCATTTTGTCATTTTAAAATGAGAGCTAATTGTTAAAATACTCTGATTTTGCTTTGGAATTTATGTATGTGGTAATCAGGTCAAGTGAATATTAACGATGAGAATGTTCAGAGTCAAATACACTTACTGGAGTGTTTAGAAAAACAGGTCTTGCAAAATTTAGACTGCAAACCTGTCCCATTAAATAATAAAATAACATTAAGAGAATGTCAGGTTCGAAACAAGTTCTTAAAGATATTGGTCATTCAGAATCCATTTTTTTTAATTATTAAAAAATACATTTAGCATTACTATGAAGTTAATCCTAACACATCTACCACCCAAAGCATACTACCTTGAGTCTTTACACTGGATAAAGAAAGTAAACCAAACTAGGAGTTAATCACCTAAATTGTAATTTCACTGAAGGAATGCTCTCTTTTAAAAATGGACTTTGATTTAAAAATCCATGTAATTATGAGCACACCTGGTCTTTCCTGGTGGCTCAGATGGCAAAGAATCTGCCTGCAATGTGGGAGACCTGGGTTCGATCCCTGGGTTGGGAAGATCCCTTGGAAGAGGGCATGGCAACCCACTCCAGTATTCTTACCTGGAGAATCCCAGGGACAGAGCAGCCTGGTGGGCTGCAGTCCATGGTAGTGCAAAGAGTCGGACATGACGAGCAACCAAGTACATGAGAACAGCTACAGTAATATTTACAATCATAGGGTTTCATAGGGGTAAACACAGTTTGCACCTTGTAAAACTACATTTTAAACATTACACCTTTTGTATGTCAATTACATCTCAGTAAGTCTGCAAAAAGTATCCATGTAAGTGTTTATGTAGTTATACTAACACAGAAGATTGCATAGTGGGAGAAAATGCTAGGCAGAAATCAAAGACTGTAGACTATAGGAGATAATCTTTCTGCTAAAAGTCAATATACCTAATAGCAAGCATGGCCTTTTATTTAAGTTTTACTCTACATAATCCTGATCTCCAAATATATTGACTTCTTTACAGTTGTAGGAAGAAAAGCTTCTCTTAAGTTAAGGAAATTTAATTTGTTACCTTCAACGATTTCTGTTGAAGAGAATATTCTTCAACAGTAAGTAAATTCTTAGACTGCCTCTCTGGTGAATTAATTTCTGCAATTTCTTTTATGTAAACTCAGGAAGAACAGACCAGAAGAAAGCATGTCTGACTTAAGTGTCATTCTAACAGGAAAGGATATTAGGTTCAAAAGAACCCTCTTTGCCAGTGCTCCCCACCCTTGTGAATTTTTAAATATCATAAGCCAAACACCGGATAGCCTGGTATAACTAAGTGAGGACATATGTGTAAACAGTTAATAAGTCTGTTTGAAGTTTGGGATTCAACAGGATATAAAAAGGAAGCAGGAGAAAGAATGAGCACACCAGGTTAAGAAAAAAAAATTTTGTTTTGATTTTATGCACATAAAAAATAATATACAGATAAAAATAATAACATGGACATAAAAGTAAAAATAATACATAGTTCGTGATTTCAGGTTTTTTTCAAGCACGGAAGTGTGTATTTTGTTCTAAACGGTTTGCAAAGGCCTTCAGGCCACACTTTGCCTAACTGGGGGGAAATCGCAGTGAGACCTCACCTGCTGGGGGAGGTTAGTGCATGCTGAGTCACAGAGAGCATCGGCAATGCCAAGGCTTAATGGCCTTCATGCGTCACGTGCCCTGGCGTTCTGGCAGATTTATGGCCCTGCTGATGCAAAGGGAGGGTCTTTCAGGAGGCAATAAATATAGATTGGCCCCTCCTTAAATCATCCAAGAGGATTAACATCAAATTAAACTTTTAATAGCAAGTTCTTTTAGTCTATAAAAATGGTTGATTGTGCAAATGGTCTTATTAAAAAAAATTATTATCACACTATTTAATCTTTGCATATGTAAAGACAAAAGAATCAGGGTTGACTATAATTTTATGTGACTCAAACACTAGCTTAAAAGCATTACAGTTTTCTGTTCTCATGAAATGGGCTCCTCTCCCCACCAAACAGCACTTTTCCTTGAATCACATGTAATGGGCAAGGTAGACATGGAGATGGCACACATCTAATAAATTTTAAAATAATTTTGGATGGTGACTACTCTAAGGAGAATAATATACCCCAATTATACTCCCCAAAGAATTAGTTTTTAACTTGGCTTCCTGTTGGTAGCTATCAATAATAAAAATAAAATAATCCATCTCTGCAACACTTGAGGTGGTGGGTTACCCCAGCTTTTGTTGCCTCTTGTCATACTCTTGGCAACTTGATTCCACCACGGATGAAATGTGAGAGGAAATTTAAGTCAAGTAATTTTTCAATCAGAATGAAACTTGGTGGACAAGTAATCATGTAATTAATGTGTCATGTATTTGTTGTTATCAAAAGAATCCGTAAGCTGGGGTGAAGGAAGCACTGACTCTGGACTGCCCTACCCTACCTTTTTCAGCTACCCTTTCTTGCCTAGTAATTGCACAATGTGGGGAAATTTGCTCAGCTTTTCTGAGTATCTGTTTCTTTTTAAAATCTGTATAATATGGAGAATAACATTTATTACAAAAGTGTTGCAAGAATCAAGGTAGATAATGTTTTTAAAGCACAACCCCTGGTACATAAGAGAGAGATCTCCTTACTGCTCAAGGGACTCTCAAGAGTCTTCTCCAGCACCACAATTCAAAAGCATCAGTTCTTTGATGCTCAGCTTTCTTTATGGTCCAACTGGCACATCCTGGGTTTCCTGGGTGGCTCAGATGGTAAAGCATCTGCCTGCAATACGGGAGACCTGGGTTCGATCCCTGGGTTGGGAAGATCCCCTGGAGAAGGGAAAGGCTACCCACTCCAGTATTCTTGCCTGGGAAATTCCATGGACAGAGGAGCCTGGTAGGCTACAGTCCATGGGGTCACAAAGAGTCGGACACGACTGAGTGACTTCACCCATTCACATCCGTACATGACTACAGGAAAAATCATGTGCTTAGTCATTCAGTTGTGTCCAGTTCTTTTCAATTCCGTGGACCATCGCCTGCCAGGCTCCTCCATCCATGGGTTTCTCCAGGCAAAGACACTGGAGTGGACTGCCATTTCCTTCTCCAAGAAGAACCATAGCTTTGACTCTATGGATCTTTGTCTGCAAAGTAGTACCTCTGCTTTTTAACATGCTGTCTAGTTTTGTGATAGCTTTTCTTGCAAGGAGCAAGCATCTTTTAATTTCATGGCTGCAGTCACCATCTGCACTGATTTTGGAGCCCAAGAAAATAAAACTTGTCACTGCTTCCATTGTTTCCCTATCTATTTGCCATGAAATGATGGGAGTGGATTCCATGATCTTAGTTTTCTGAATGTTGAGTTTTAAGCCAGCCTTTTCACTCTGCTCTTTCACTTTCATCAAGAGACTCTTTAGTTCTTCTTCATTTTCTGCCATGAGAGTGGTGTCATCTGCATATCTGAGGTTGTTGAAGGAGAAGGCCTACCCAGAATCTTTCCCCAGCTGCTGCGATGTGCTTGAAATTCCATTCCAATTCATTACCCCTTTATTGTGGTTCTTAACTTTTGTTATGCCAAAAATCCCTTTGAAGCCTTAATGGATTCTGTGAGCTAACATCCTAGAAAAAAAAAATGCACCAGTGTACATTCTTACAAAATGTTGTCTATGGTTTCAGGGCATTTAGAGGAAAGAATTTCCTTTATTTTAAAGATTTCGTAGCTATCAAACATAAGACTAAGATTCTCTGTTTAATCACATCAAAACTAAAGTAATAAAGGTAACCTAAGGCTGTGCAGAGCTATGCATTCAATGTTTTGGGGTGGTGACCAAAAGGATTTATATCGCTCAGCAGGTATTTATCTCTGCTCTTTTTTAGGGACCACTAGACACCACGGTACCAACGATCCTCTGTTCTCTAGCAGAAAAGGTTGTCTTTTTCTTCTTCTTCTCCTTCATTTCCTTTCGTGCTTCAGTCGTGTCCTACTCTTTGTGACCCCATGGGCTGCAGCCAGTCAGACTCCTCTGTCCATGGGATTCTCCAGGCAAAAATACTGGACTGGGGTGCCATTTCCTCCTCCAATGGATCTTCCCGACCCAGGGATGGAACCCACGTCTCCTGCATTGCTGGTGGATTTTTTACCTCTCAGTCACCAGGGAAATCCCTAACTTTTGTACCTGATTTTATGTGTATTTTAAGAGGGAGTATTCTTGTTTTATTTAATGTGAAAATCAGAATTGAATATTAGATTTCTAAAATTTTCAGACTAAATTTTTATACTACTTTTCTCTCATGTTTTTTCTTATTAAAAAAGGAACAAACAACAGAAGCAACTTCTATTAGCAACTGAGAGAGTAATATGTTTCTTACATCGTTTTCAATAGGTGATTTATCACATGTAGCCTATATACATGATACTACTTAAATGTTTTGCTGACTATATTGACTATTTAGCTACAGTTTAGATCATTGCCTGAATGCTCCTTACAACTATGGTCCAGAAGTATAATTTAGAGATACTAATACATTAACGTGATATTAATGGTATATGTATTTATATGTGTGTACATATAGACCTTTAGTATATATAGCTACTAGGGCTTCCCTAGTAACTCAGTTGGTTAAAAATCTGCCTGCAATGTAGGAGATCTGGGTTCGATCCTGGGGTCTGGAAGTTCCTCTGGAGAAAGAAATGGGAACCCACTCCAGTACTCTTGCCTGGAGAATTCCAAGGAAAGAGGAGCCTGGTGGGCTACAGTCCATGGAATCGAAAAAGTCGGACACAACTTTCACTTTCACTTTAGTATATATAATATAAGGGTGAGCTTACTCAACCATTTGCACACATAAATTATCTTGGAAAGTGATGTATGTGTCTACATGGAAAATCACTCCTCAGATTAAAACATTATTTTCTATGTCTCAAAATATTTCATTTTATGCCTAGATGATAACTCTTTTTCTCTCTTCCCTTCAGCAAAAATGCCACATTATTTATCAAAGAAACAAATATGAAAGAAAAGACATTGCTCTGAAAACAGGATGGATAGATTCCCTAGCTAACTACAACTTGAGGTACAGTTTCCTAAAGTTCAAACTCCTGAAAAAGGGAATGAAAGACTCAACTCTTGAGAAAGTTTCAATGAGAGCTTTGATCTCAATTATAGGATCCTATTAATGGAAAGTGCATGTTTACATTCACGACTCATAAGGGGGTATGAAGTGTTCAATAAAATGTTGAGAAAAGAGTCATGGATGGCTTTGTATGATTAGTTTGAAAGAATTATCTATTTTTTTAAACAACTGAGAAGATTGTCAAGATTGACATGCCACAGGAGATTAAAACAAATGTTACTAGCCATGTGTGTATTACGGAGGAACAATATGGTGGGGCCCTTACCTGGAACGCTGGGGTCAGTCTAGGTCCCTCTCTACCTCTGGGCAGTGACTAGTGGTGTAACCCTGCAAGTCTATTTCATCTCTCTGGACCTCAGCTTGCCTACTCATAAAATGAATTGGATAAATTGGATCATCTCGGAAATAATTTTTGTCTACCCTGTCTTGTTCCTTAGTTCCTCTTAACTAAGAAATACTCACACTCCAGTAAGCATATGCAAAATCTTCGCCTTGACAGACATAATTTTTAAATGAATACTAAGAATTAGATAATAATCATAGGCTTGTTCATTCAATGATGGGACACGGTTAAAAAAGGCACACACAAAAAATCAAATTCCAATTAACTTTTAGTATATTAGTACTACAAAATTGTAGACATCTAGGAGTAATCTTATAAGACTAAAATTTTCTAATTAACATTTTCATGTTCTTTGCCTGTTGAATGCTTCATTAAACTTAGTGAAGAAATGGTTTCATATTCTCAGGGCAAATATTCTTGAGGTAATGTAAAATTGTCTCCGGAGAATCTAGAGGAGTAAACAGATTAGAAAGGGAGAGGGAGAAAGAAAGAGCAAGATAAGGCCCAGTGTGGCAAATGTTACCTCCTGTTCATGCTGGAGGGCGGCCTGCTTAAATCAGGGAGGGGGAAATGCCAGCTAGCCCATGAGTAAGCCAATAGCTCCAGCTGCTGAGATACTTTCATTGCTGGGTTCAAATGCTGTGAGAGGTGTTCAGACTACAGCTGTCTCTTTTTTTTTCACCAGAGAATCTCTCCCCCCGCCCCACCCCCTTAAGAAACATATGCCATGGCCAGACCATCTGAGAATGAATATTCTTCTTATTCCTACTCCAGTCTGCTTTTTTTCTCCTAGCTCCTTTCCTGTTCCTTGCAGCCCATGAGGAAAAGGCAGGCTGAGTGGGAGGTGAGGGAAACACTCCTTCCAGCGTGGCCCCTTGAGTCATCACCCCGCTGATCAGCTCCTCCCAGCTGCAGAGGGCTGAGTCAGTTCTCACTTCATCATTCAGAGCCCCTGCAGTCTGATGCAAGGAAGGTGCCCCGCCACCTCCTCTGGACGTTTCCCTATTTGGGGCTATTTGATAACCACAGTAATACTTTTTTCACGTATGGATATCAATTGGGATGTTACTTAGTAAATACTTGTCTTTAAATGGCTCATTATTTATTTGAATGATTTTTAAATGACATTTTAGTAACCACTTTAATTTAGCAAAAACAGGAGTTAAACATAAAAATACACACAATAAAAGCAATACAGTATTATTTAATTCCCACTCAGTACTGTTGCCTCCTGTAATTACAGTCTGATCTGCCCTCTCTGTTAACAAAGACGATTGCTAAGGTGATAAGGTCTTCTTTACTTGAACTTGAGACATCTTTCCTTGACATAATCAGAAGGAATGGAAGATAGTTAAGAAAGAATTGTCTCATTTTATGATTCAGGGTTATTTAATGCCTTGTGTATAATTCATCAGTAATCTTTCCATACAAAGCAGAACTAAAAGTAAAACGGAAATAGGGTATTTTTTGATGATATCCAAATAAAAATAAAGACCATTTATTCTATAAAGACTCACGAATTTCAGACAGACATACTTGAAAGCAATCTAGTCCTCCACTTTACACAGCATTTACTTTTGCTTCTTCACTAAAAATCTCCAGAAGATTTTTTTAAATAAAGGCAGAAAGAAAAATCTCTGTTAATAAATATACTATGATTTGGTTTGAGAGAGAGAGAAATCACCTGAACAACAGGGAATGAAGCAGCTGTTTGTTTGCAGGTCAGATAGCATAGGAATAGCTGTCCTTTGGGGCTTCTCAGGTGGCTGTCCAAGCAGGAGATATGGGTTCACCCCCTGGGTTGGGAAAATCCTATGGAGAAGGAAATGGCAACCCACTCCAGTATTCTTGCCTGGAAAACTCCACGGACAGAGGAGCCTGGCAGGTTACAGTCCATGAGGTCGCAAAGAGTCAGACATGACTGAGTGACTGAACAGCAACTGACCTTTGTCCTTCTTTTAATAATCATAAATTGAGCATTTACAGTGGGATAGGCAAGATGTTTAGTGTTTTACAAACCTTTGTGAATCCAATGCGTTTACAATGGGATAGGCAAGGTGTTTAGTGTTTTACAAACCTTTGTGAATCCAATGAGGTAGGAACAGTGTTATTCACACTTTCGGATGAGGAAACTGAGGTCAAAGAGGAAAATAAACAAGTCCAGGTAAAATAAAGAGTCAGACACGACTCAGCACACACAACCCACCAAAGGGAGCCTAGTTGACAATGAAGTAGGGTTCACACCGGCCTGCCTTGGTTTTCTCCATTAGCTATTGGATGAGGAATAAACGAGTCTAAAAGAATAAGCCAAGAGAATTAAAGTACTTGCTTTTCTCTTTATTTTTAGTTCTTACCTACTATATGTTGCTGCTGTTTAATCACTAAGTCATGTCAGACTATTTTGTGACCCCAAGGACTGTAGCCTGCCAGGCTCCTCTGTCCATGGGATTGCCCAGGCAAGAATACTAGAGTGGGTTGCCAATTCCTCCTCCAAGCAATCTTTCCAACCCAGAGATTAAACCTCCTATATTGGCAGGATTCTTTACCACCAAGGCATCAGAGAAGCCCCGTTTTACTCCTTACTTAGCTCTTAATTTGTTCTGGAATCAAGTTAGGTATAGGGCGCTCTTTATTAGCTTCCACCAGGCACCTTGATATTGTGTCCACTGACCAGTGGCTTTGAGAAGTCAAATAATAGAAAGTGAGGCTCTGAAGGGCAGGGCCTGTGATTTGAGGCTTTGAACTTAACTGTGAAGGCAGGACATGTTGACCTTGGTGGTTTGTAGAGGCTTCTAAAGGATAAAAGACTGGGTTTTATACTGTGGACTTTTAATTATAACAACCTATATAGACAGCTCTAGGCCTTTAGATGCAGACCGTGGGACTTTGACCATGATGATTCATTGCTATAAACTTTATAGCAGCCTTGTCCAGCAGTGAGTGATTCTTTTTATAGAGGCAGGTCTGTACCGAGTCTTAATAAAATGGGGGGATAAACCTCAGAAAACCCTCAGGCCTTGGGAAACCTCAGTCAAGTGCCAACAAAGGAGCTTGCTTAGCAGACATTGGCTGCATGGGGCTGCCTGTGGTGAACTGAGAATGCATGTGCCTGTCCTTAGCCTTGAACCCTGTCAGTGAGATTAGCCCTTCTATGCACTGGGGGATAGAATTCCGTGCACTGCTTCATGCTGTAAAAGGATGAATTTCTTGTGTCCTAGAGCACCAGGGGCTTTTTACAAGAACTCAGCCCCGCTGTCTTACTGCAAAAGAGTCATAGACAACACACAAATGAAGGAACGTGTTTATGAAAACAACTGTGGACAATCAATTCTTGGCCTCTGTTCTAATCAGGGCTTCCCTGGTGGCCCAGATGGTAAAGAAACTGCCTGCCATATAGGAAACTCAGGTTCGACCCCTGGGTAAGGAAGATCCCCTGGAGAAGGGAATGGCAACCTATTCCAGTGTTCTTGCCTGGAGAACTCCAAAGACAGAGGAGCCTGGAGGGCTATATAGTCCATAGAGTCTCAAAGAGTCAGACACAATTGCACAACTAACACTTAATTTAGGTAAGCACTGGGTTAGTTGTCCCAAACTTCATTTCACTTTTACATCTGAAAGAGGCAATTCTGGAGTTAATGAGGCTTGCCCACACTCAAGAGTTAACTCCAGAAGCACATGCAGTTTCAAGTTGGCTCTGAATTGGTTGGTTACATATGAATTTGTTACTTGAGAATCTGGTTAAACATGCTTGAGGCAGAGTTTTAAGGCTGAAGCAATTCCAAAAGAGGCAATAGAAACAGCCACTGTGGCTCAGACCCGAACACACCTGCTTACTAGGGAAGTGATTCCAAGTCACGAAATAGACCCTCCATTTAGTTCAGGAGTTGAGCAATAGAACTATGGGTTCAATGGAAATCAAGAGCTTTTCGAGAGACTGGAGCACACCTCAATAACACCTAGTGGCTGATGTTACCACAATTGCTAATTTCAAAAGTTTGCAAGAATGCAGCAGTGTCTAAATGTGTTAGCCTCCAGAAGAAAATTAAGCATGAATATAGTTGAATTTACATCCAAGGGACAATAAATATATGACGTCAAAATAAATTTACTGAGTACTATTTCCCAGATGAGTTTAAATTCAATCATAGATTTTGAGTCACTGGCTTTGGAGTAACTAGCATCCTGGCAAAGCAGAAATCACATTTTTTTTTGTCATCTGTCGTCTCTCACACCAATGTCATGAATACCAGTTAGGATCTTTGGCAACACTGAATACAGTGGGTTTTCCCTAGGTTCCGGGGAATAAATCTTTGCTTGAAATAACTGGCCCAAGATCCTGAAGACTGGCTTGTTTTCTAAATTTGGTCAGGTGGTAAGGCCAGTTCTCAGATAATCTTTTGGGACTCTCAAGTGAAACATGAGGAACTTGGCTTGAGACAGAGTTGCCTGTAGTTACTGAAGCAATCACAGCAGTTCCTAGGCATCAAGAACCATCTGGCTGAGACTGAGCAGAACTGGAAGTTGGGATGGTTAATGAATTTTGTACTTTAGTTCCTGTGAACTTAATCCACAGGACAAGAAGATTTGATTGTGGACTTGATGCTTTGTACTTTGAATTTTGGGGGATTTAATCTTTGGATTTTAATTCCCTTTGGCAATCTGAAAATGAGATTTTTTTTTTCTTTTTTAATTTACTTTGGCCACCTGATGTGAAGAACTGACTCATTGGAAAAGACCCTGATGCTGGGAAAGATTGAAGACAGGAGGAGAAGGGGGACACATAGGTTGAGATGGTTGGAGGGTATCATCAACTCAATGGACACGAGTTTGAGCAAACTCTGGGAGACAGTGCAGAACAGGGAAGCCTGGCATGCTGCAGTCCATGGGGCTGTGAGGAGTCAGACATGACTGAGTGGGTCATGTCAGTCAGACATGAGCAACAACATATTGAAGAATAGTTGCTTGACAATATTGTGCTGGTTTCTGACGTACATCAACATGAATCAGCCATAGGTTCATATGTCACCTCTGGCTCTCTGTTTTGCATAGGGCAGCATGTATGTTTCCATGTTACTCTCTTCATTTGTCCCACCATCTTCTTCCCCACTGTGTCCACAAGCCTGTTCTCTATGTCTGTGTCTCCATTGCTGCCTGCAAACAGGTTCATCGGTACCGTCTTTCTAGATTCCATATATACACATTGATCATTGACTTACGATACTTGTTTTTCTCTTTCTGTCTTACTTCACTCTGTATAATAGGTTCTAGTTTCACCCATTTCATTAGAACTGACTCAAATGTGTTTCTTTTCATGTATGAGTAATATTCCATTGCATATATGAACCACAGCTTCTTTATCCATTCACCTGTCAATGGACATCTAGGTTGCTACCATGCTGTAGCTATTGTAAAGAGTGCTTCAGTGAACAATGTGGTACTTGTGTCTTTTTCAATTATGGCTTTCTCGGGGCATATGTCCAGTAGTTGGATTGTTGGCTCATATAGTAGTTTTATTCCTACGTGTAAAAGAATGACAGTAGAATGCTTCTTAACACCAAACACAAAAATAAACTCAAAAAGGGTTAAAAACATAAATGTAAGATGAGAAACTATAAATCTCTTAGAGGAAGACATAGGCAGGACACTCTATGACATACATCACAGAAATATCCTCTATGGCCCACCTCCTAGAGTAATGGGAATAAAAACAAAAATAAACAAATGGGACCTGATTAAACTTAAAATCTTTTTCACAGCAAAGGAAACTATAAACAAGGTGAAAAGACAATCTTCAGAATAGGAGAAAGTAATAGCAAAAAACTGACGAGGATTAATTTCCAAAATATGCAAGCAGCTCATGAAACTCAATACCAGAAAAGCAAGCAACTCAATCAAAAAAATGGGCAGAAGATCTAAATAGACATTTCCCCAAAGATGTCCAAAGATGCAGATGGCTAAGAAACACAGGAAAAGATGCTCAACATCGCTCATTTTTAGAGAAATGCAAATTGAAACTGCAATGAGGTATCACCTCACACGGATCAGAATACCCATCATCAAAATCTACAAACAATAAGCGCTGGGAGAGGGTGTGTAGAAAAGGCAACCCTCTTTCACTGTTGGTGGGAATGTAAGCTGATACAGCCACTATGGAGGACGGTTTGAGGATGGGTTTTATATTTGAGTGTGGGATACTTCATCACTCTCACTTTGCTGTTGGGTTATGTGATAGATTCGATGACTCCACCCCACCACTAGTTGCCCAGTTAGTTTTAAAGAATGGGACTACTGGGGGGGAGGGGGGAGCAGACTACTTTCCACCCATGTTTTTTCTTTTCATGCAAGGGAAGTATCATTTCCATTACACTCCTGGCTTCTTTGATTTAATTTGGTGAGTTTTGGAAGAAAAACTGGACAAGTGGAGTCTGACCCTCCCCCTTCTCTCCTTTTTCTCTTGGGGATAAGCTGGCCGTGTGAGTCACGCATTCTGCTCAGCAACTCCATACTGGAAGCTTTATAGTCAATCTTTGCCCCCAAGTAGGGAGGCTGCCCAAGTTTTGCACTGCCCATGCCTTGGGCTTGGTTATATGAATTAACTGCACTGCTGAGATTCCTGAGGCAGAATTATAAAATGAAAAATTGCTGATGACTATTGCTGTCAAGCATTGGAAAAGCAGTGTGGGTGTGTGAAAGCTGTGCTGTTCTGTAACAAAGTATCCATCAGTCAACCTTTTTATGGAATTGTGCAAGAAAGTCAGATGTGGGGACTGATCATGAGAAGGAAGTGATGAGTTTTGCTTGAAATAAGCAGAAATTGAGATACAGTGAGAAATCCAGCAACTGAGAGAGAGATGAAAAAAGTTAGTGTAAGATTTGGGGTCCTGGGCATGATTGATATTGAACTCTAGGGTCGGATGAAAATAACTTAGAAAAGAAAGGGCATAAGAATGTGCAGAGAATTACCCTTAAGCAATACAGACAACTCTGGGGAAGGAGGAGAAAAAAGTGTCAGTGAAGCTTTCTTCTAGACCATTTACACAGGAGGAAAGTGTAATGTTTCCAACAGAAAAAGATGATGGGTGTCGGGCGTGTTTCCACAAGGAGAGATCGCTGAATACTGTGAGACTGGCAAACAGAATGGATTGAAAATCTATCATTAGGTTCAATGCCATGTGGTAAAATTTTAAGAAAATGTTGTCAGGGTCATGCTGACATTTTCTTCTTTGTGTTTTGAGATACCAGAAGATATCTGAAGACAAAGGAAATGCAACCTAAGGAGACTTTCCTAGAAGTTAATGGAAGTGTTAAAACACAATTCATGTCTCAAATTTTTTATTATTCTTAACAAACCTTCAGAGAAACTGTTCTGAGTAATCATTTTTAAGGAATTGTGCAAGAAAGGCAGATGTGTAGATGCATACAGTCCACGTTAGATGTATACAATCTTTTTGTGTTCCCTCTTTGCGACCCCATGGACTATACACTCCAGGGAATTCTCCAGGCCAGAACACTGCAGTGGGTTGCCATTTCCTTCAGTCTCCTTTTCTGCACACTCCTGCCCCTCATTTCAGCAGCCTGGGCCCCTTTTCCATATTCATCACCCTCCCTTGGCTGCATGGCCCGTGAGACAGCAACAAGGTTTCCTAGCCTCTCTTTGCCTCTTCAGCTTAAGATTTCTGCTCCAAGTAACCGTGTGCTGCTCCCCTGACTGTGAAATACCTGCAGGATTCCAAATCTGGCTGGTCATCTGGGAGAAAGGGAAAGTGTTCAAAATAAACTTTCCCCAGCACCATCCTAGACTTTGAGGGTCAATTCATTGGGAAAGGAGTCCAGAAATCTGTGCTTTCTAGGTCAGCCTCGTGTACAGGATTTAAACCACACACGGGGCACTTGAGCTCTGCTACACCATTATTTCTTTTTTATTTGTGCTTCCCAAGGTCACCGTGTTGCTAAATGCAGGTATCAATTCTGGGTCCTCATCTCTCCTTGACCTTTAATTTGCATTTGACACAGTTTGCACTTTGATATCTCTCCCTCTCTGTCAGAGCAATTTCTACATTTTGTTTTATTCCTATTTTGATTTTCCTGCTACCTCACAGATTATTCTTTCTCATTCACTTTTGCTGCTTTCTCCAATTTTCTGCACCTTTAAACTTGAAAGAGATCCCAGGCTCACCCATTGGATCCTTCCTCTTTTATACAAAAAAAATTTATTCCTTAGATGATTTCATCCAGTTTTATTGCTTTAAATGCCATCTCTATGCTGACAAGTTCCAAATTTATATCTCCAGCTTAGACTTCTTCCCTCAACTCCCAGCTCCTGTGTCCATGACCACATGGCGGTCTAACAGGCAGCCCGAACCCAACATCACTGAGACGCCAGTGTCTCGGTCTACTGCATCTAACGCTTTGCTCAGCCGGAAAGTTCCAGAGGAGTCATTGGCATTTCTCTTTTCCACAATTAATCCACCAAAGACCTCCTTCTGGATGCACTTTCGAAATGTACCCAGAAATTGATCACTTCTTACCCATCCTCACTCTATTCCAAGACACATCGTCTCTCATCTGGATTATTTGTGCAGCCTCCTAAATGGTTTGCCTGCTTCCACCTCTCCCCTCTCTCTCGTCACCACACAGCAGCCAAAGGAATACTGTTAAAATGGAAGCCGAGGAATCCCCTGGGGGTCTCGTGGTTAGGACTCTGAACTTTCACCGCCAAGGGCCCAGGTTCCATTCCCGGTCAGGGAACTGAGATCTGGTAAGCTATGCAGTGGAGCCAAAAGAATAAAAATAAAAACGAAGGCAAACAAACACAGAGCCTTTAATGACTTTCTGTCTCAGAATGAGAGTCTGAGCTGGTCTAAGAGCAACAAGGGCCCTCATGACCTGGTTCTCCATTCCTCCTGTGATCACACCTCCTGGGCCTCCTCCACCCTGTTCAGCCTTCCGCCTCCAACTCTCCCTCCAACGTGCCAGGCACACTTTTCACTTAGACTCCCAGCACTGGCTGATTCCTCTGTCTGGATGCTCTTTTCCCCAGTTCCCGCAGGACTCACTTCGTCACTTCCTGAAGTCTTTACACAAAGCCCACTTTCTCAGTGAGAACTTCCCTCGCCTCCTTATTTGCAGTTTCAGCTCCCTTCATTTCTCAACATTACATCTTATCCTTAGCATGTATCCCTCATCCTTCTCTAATCTGTCTGCAATTTACTTATGCTGATCATGTCCCTACCCCACTCCACCACCTCCCGCCCTGCCGCTAGCCAACTAGAATATAATCTAAAGTCTGGAATGTGGCAGGCCCTCGGTGTCTATTGAATGAATTAATCTGTGTATGCTGTATTTCGGGGCTTCCCAGGTGGTGCTAGTGGTAAAGAATCCACCTGCCAATGCAGGAGATGCAAGAGACATGGGTTCGATCCCTGGGTAGGGAAGATCCCCTGGAGGAGGGCGTGGCAACCCACTTGGGTATTCTTGCCTGGAGAATCCCATGGACAGAGGAACCTGAAGGGTTACAGTCCATGGGGTCGCAAAGAGTCAAACACGATGGAAGCAAGTTGGCATGCATGCACGCAGGCCTTATTTCTCCAGTTCAATACTTTAGCCCACCATAATGTCTGATATATAGAGGAATCTGAATAAATATCTGTGTGTTCTTGTTTGTTTTTTCTTTAAGCAATTGAATAAAGCAGAGTTGTTTTTGTCTTCTCAACTTTTTTAAGAACCAATACTTCATATCTTCAAGACTGTCTTTGCTGGCAGTGGTGGTCCACTGCAATGAAGAATTTTTCAGGGAAGAAAATCTGTGTGACAAATATATCCGTGTAATCTTACAGGAATTTCTTGAGATAATTCTCATTTAATGGCATGTTGGTTGTGACATAATTCACATCCATATACTTTCAAAACTCACCAATTCTAAGAGTATGTGAAGCATCAGACAAGCACTCTTGCGACGTGTTATCTAAAGGAGTGCCGGGGGACTGCCCCGGTGGTCCAGGGCTTAGGACTCCACACTCTGGCTGCTGCTGAGCTTGCTCCCTGGTCAGAGAACCACGATCCCGCAAACTGCACATCACGGCCAAAAAAGACATCAGAAACCAAAAATGCTAGGTGATGCCCACATCAAGCGTAAGGATGGGTGTATGCTTCATCGTTTGCTTCAGATTCCATCTTCTGAAAATGCAACTGTCATTCCAAACCCATGTTTCTGCTTTAGCTCGCATCACCAAATTCCATTCAGATATAGGACTCAATTCATTTCTTTAAAAAAAACAAAATGCAATTTATTTTTTACACATACATGTATTCTCTTTCAAATTCTTTTCTCATTTAGGTTGTTACAGAATATTGAGCAGGGTTCCCTGTGCTGTACAGTAGGTTCTTGTATGGAGCAGTGTGTACATGTCAATCCCAAAGAGGACCTGATTCATTTCAGGGGCAGTTGCCAGCATTATTTCTTCTCGTTTTCTTCTTTCCCCTTCATGATGTCTCTTACTTTATAGGTCTGCTACAGCTGCTTTTCTCACTGTAATTTTACGGTATATTTCCATGCATCCGCGTATTTATATGTGAAAAGGAAAAATAGCACATTTGTATTTTATTTTATTTATAGATGATATGAACTTCAGAGGCACAAGAGTAATAAAGAACGAATATTACAGCCAGGTTATCACAGTCAATATTAATACGAAAAGCAGCAAGATAAAACACGATAAAGAGAAGTCGTTTCTTCCCCTGATGCCTTCAGAACTGTCTGTGTGCCGATAATTCTCATGCGCTGAGAAAAGCTGACTCACTTCTTTACCTTTGCTTCTACTCATGAACTCATGCCCGTGTTCCTCAGGGAGGCTACCTGCTTTGATCCAAAAGAAAAAAAAGACTCGGCGAACCTGTAATTACCAGCAAATAAGGAGGAAGTTGATTTGGTTGACATTTCTAGAACCATTGACTAACACGTTATAGAGAACATTATGCACTGAGACTTTGATATTTCTAATAACATTCCTGGGGAATTTCTATTTCGATAGCCTTCCAGCCCCTCAAAGTGTGCCAACCCCTCCCAATATCCCCATGAAGTGTATATTCACAACTCTGGCCTTTATAAAATGAGGGATCAGAGCTGCAGGGAAGTGAGGTCCCCTGCCCACGAACGCACAGGCAGGTTGTCGAACCGGATTCAGACTGAAGCCTTTCCGCGCGGGGCCCCCCTCCCGGACCACGTCCTTTTGCCGCCCGCCACGGTTCTGGGACGCCCCCACAGGGCTCGGATTTGGCCAGCGCTTAAGTTGCTGCAGATCTGCCGCCTGATTCTTATTCATATTTCTAGTCCGGCATTTCTGAAGCTGTGAATCCCCCAAATAAAATCAGCATTCCTGGGACAATGATGCGGCGACACAACGTCAGAGTCCACTTCAGACAACTCCGAAGAGGTTCTAGGATGCTTAGACACGTTATGAATCACCAAGAGCACCCGCTTCTCAAACTCACCCACACTCACTTGCCAGGAAACTCTA
Organism: Cervus canadensis; assembly: GCF_019320065.1. Classification (NCBI taxonomy): domain Eukaryota; kingdom Metazoa; phylum Chordata; class Mammalia; order Artiodactyla; family Cervidae; genus Cervus; species Cervus canadensis. Next base: position 72,609,530 of record NC_057397.1, on the reverse strand, counting down.
TAAGTGTGTGTGTAGGTGGGTGTGGCTGCGTGCGTGTGGATGCGCGCATGCACGCATACACACACGCCTGTGTGCGAGGTGGAGAAAGGGGAATAGCAATTGAAGAGACTGAAAAATATTTTTTACAATCTCAAGGGACATTGAGGCCCTACAACATTTTAGAAGTACTGAACTAGGAGATGAAATGTCACGTTTATATTTTAACTGGGGACATATTTTCTGGGATTTAGGACTTCTGTTTACTTCACCTCTTCAGCCTCATACATTTTCACTTGAATACAGTTTGATCTTAAATGAAGCGCTAAGAAAAGCAGATGTTGCTATCAAGAAGTTCTGCCATTTTGCAATTAAATTCTTTCTCTGATTATGTTGTCCACGTGGTGGTAGTACTGGAGGGGAGATTGGGGGAGATGGGTGACGTAAGAAAGGAAAAAAATAGGCTCAAACATAAGTGTATAAATTCAAGAAATTATGCCCAAAGAAGAGCCAGTGACTTCTCTCAGGCAGACTTCATGTCTCTGGGGCTAACGAGATGGTAAAATTTTAACATAATTTTCTCGTTTTATTTACCATGCTCTATGTTATATTTGATTATTTTTACTTGTTAAAACATCTGTGACTCCAGTGATATCAAAAAGTTTGAAAGGAAATAGTAATGACCATCTAAACAGCTTCCTGCTGGAAGCCTGGCAGGAAAGGCTGCTTCTAGAAATCCATCTGACTTTCGGAAATAGAAGGTTCAGACAGAGAGGACACAGATATTGGACGTTGACCCTCTTGCCAACAATGCTCAGATTCTTCCCTCAGGAAAAGTCAGCTCCTAAACTACAAATATCAAAGAAGAGTGTAAATACCACTCATGGAAGGAATCTTAAAGAATTTAACACTTTTTTAAGAAGGATGTGTCTTTTATTTATTTTTTATTGAAGTATAGTTGATTTACTGTGTTCTGTTAATTTTACTGTACAGAAAGTGATATATATATATATATTTTTTTTAATGGTTTTTCCAGTAGTCATGTATGGATGTGAGAGTTGGACTATAAAGAAAGCTGAGCACTGAAGAACTGATGCTTTTGAACTGTGGTGTTGGAGAAAACTCTTGAGAGTCCCTTGGGCTGCAAGGAGATCCAACCAGTCCATCCTAAAGGAATCAGTCCTGAGTGTTCATTGGAAGGACTGATGTTGAGCTGAAACTCCAATACTTTGGCCACCTGATGCAAAGAACTGACTCATTTGAAAACACCCTGATGCTGGGAAAGATTGAAGGCAGGAGGAGAAGGGGTCGACAGAGGATGAAATGGTTGGATGGCATCATCAACTCAATGGATATGAGTTTGAGCAAGCTCCAGGAGTTGGTGATGGACAGGGAGACCTGGCGTGCTGCAGTCCATGGGGTCGCAAGAGTCGGACACAACTGAGCGATGAACTGAACTGAACTGATGTTCTTTTTTAGCTTCTTTTTCCATTTTGGTTTGTCACAGGATCATGACTATCATTCCCTGTGCTATCCAGTAAGACCTTGTTGCTTATCCATTCTTTATGTGATAGTTCGTACCTGTTAACCCCAAACTCCCAATCTGTCCCTTCCCTCACCCCCTCCTTCTTGGCAACCACAAGTCTGTTCTCTAAGGACATTGACACTTTTGATTGATTTAGCTTCAAAAACAAAGTCAGGGTTATAATTAGTCTTAACCTCTGACAAGCATTGTGTAAGGAAAGGTTTTCACATAGAGAGAGGAATCAGGAACTCAAGACATTCCATAAAGAAACTTCAAAGTACAGAGTAAGTACAGGGCAGGGCTTTTCACTTGTTTGTATTACGGTAAAAAAAAAAAAAAAATACTGTTATCATATCTGGAGCAAGGCACTGCCAACTTGCTGAGGAATTTTACTGACCAAATATTAATATGCTTAAGATTGGGTATAGCAGGAGTCGACTGATCCTTGTTTTACTGCTGCTTCTGGGGCAATCTTGTGTTCACATTGAATTTAAATTTGAATTGTAGTGGAGAGGAGGTTAATAGTGCCAATTTAGCAGGTTGTCAGTATTATTATTAAAGGGTAAAGTCTGAAAGTGTCCTCTTAATGCGTTTTTAAAATTGGAATTTGGAAGTACAAAGGTGGAAGGGTTACAGTGAAGGACTCAGTGAAAAACAGCTGTCAGACCATGGGCTGAAAGAGTGATCAGACTGTACAGAAGGCCACAAGATGTAGGTGATCAAAACCCTGGTGCTCACTGGAGGGTGTTCCAGAGGAAGCCTTTAGAATAACTGAAAGTCATGTCAGATGGGGTGCCTGTGGCTTTTGCAGTGATGTTTCAGGCATATTTGGAAATCCATTCTGCACTTTGCCTTTAAGAGCTCCAAGGAGAGTCATTCCCCAGTTCAGGGCTATTGGGTCACCAGCCGGCACACAGCCAACACTGAATGAGTAGGATGAGATACAGTCCAACTAAGCTGGCAGAAATTCTCAGTCCTCTGAGCCAACTGTGTTCAAGACTCAGTCCATCCTAAAGGAATCGACTTCACAGAGTTTTGCTTCATTTACTATTTACAAGCATGAATTCTCTCCTGATAGAAAAAGCATGGAGTTTTAAGACAGGACAGAATTTGAATTCCTCTGCCATCTACAAGCTAGATGATCTTGAGCATATTATATATATTCCCTGGCCCTTAATTTTTTTCTATAAAGAAGGGGCAATAGTGCTATAAATGGAAAAGATTTTGAGGAGGAATAATTTAAAAGCATATGTAAAGTGAACCTAATAGAATGCCTAATTCATAATAAATATTCCCTAAATATGTGTTCAGCTTCGAAACTTTATAAACAGTTTTATTAGGTAAGTAGGAAACTGTCTTGCAGTTAAATATTTCTCATCTGTAATTACTGATTAGAAAATGGAACTCTTAGAGCTATAGCCCAGAACATTATTTTTCCTGGGGCACATTGATGAAATCTTAGAAGGTAGAGTTTGGGGAGTTTAGTAGAAGGTCACTCTGATTAATAGTTAAACTGGGAAGTAAATCTGTTTAACGTCATATTCTCATTCTAATAATGCTTAATTGGGTAATCTTGTTATTTATCTGTCAGGGCCTCAGTTGCCTCATCTATAAAATAGGAATCATATTAGTAACTCTCTTACAGGGTAGTTTTAAGTGTCTGACACATGGTATACAGCAGATCCATATCAGCTTGTATTAGAGATATTGTTAGTTGTTTAATTAGAATTATTGTTAATTGTTCTCTCTGTGTTAGTTAGAATAGCTTAGGTTATATTGTGCTAACTAACTCTCCCAAAATCTCAGTGGTTGAAACAATGAAGCTTATGCCATTCACCAGAATGTGTTAGCTGGGTCTTGGCTTGTGGCTCTGTTCATCTCAGTGTCCCTAGGATCCAAAGCAGTGGCGGAGCCATCTTTACACATGCTTTACATGTTGCTGCTGTGGTGGCAGAAGCCTCCTCTGAACTGTCCGGCAATGAAACACTCAGCGAAGTAACTGACCCTCCACCCACCGGCTGGAGTCAGTCACGTGGCCTCGCTCAGATGCAAGGGGATTGAGAAGTGCAATCCTCCCACGGGCCTAGATGTGTAGGGCATTGGATGCTGCTGAATAGTAGGAGAATCTCCTACATGTTAACTGCTTTTTTCTCAAGTGCTACTCCTGCTTATATTGACATGAGCAGAAATAGAGAATTATTTGGAGAAAGGAAAAGAGGATTTTATGTTCTCCTCAAAACGGAAGATTGAGAATTCTTTAACAAGGAAGTCAGGATTGGGCAAAGAAAGAGCATTTATTCACTTATTTATTTTCACATTACTTAAAGGAAGCATAGCTATAATTGAGCTCTAGATTCTTGAGATAGATATAAAAAAATTTAAAAGAAAATCATTTAAAAACCACTTTGAATAAGGTGGGAATAACTACACAAAATCTATTCAATAAATAGCTTTTACCTAGTTATCGCAGAAAATATAAGTGAAGTGAAGTGAAAGTCACACAGTCGTGTCCAACTCTGCAACCCCATGGACTATAGCCCGCCAGGCTCCTCTGTCCATGAAATTCTCCAGGCCAGAATACTGGAGTGGGTTGCCATTTCCTTCTCCAGTGAATCTTCACAACCCAGGGACTGAACCCAGATCTCCCAGATTGCAGGTGGATTGTTTACCATTTGAACCACCAGGGAAGAATTCTTCTTTTATATTGCAAAAAAAAAAAAAAAAATTTTTCCCTTCAAGATTAAACTTTGTCAAGGATGAAGCAGATTCTTTTCCACTATCTGAAATTTTTTAGGAAGTTAATTCTTTGATGAGCATTGCTATCCTGGTAGCCTGTGATATTTGCTTAGTTTCACAAGAGTAGGTAATCTACCACTGGAGTCTGACTAGAATCTCATGAATACAACATGATGTTTTTGCAACAGTTTGCAAAATGAGAAAACCTAAATATGTAATATTGACATATGCATATTATATATGCTCCATGGTCTTAATCCTCATTCAGTTCAGTTCAGTTCACTCAGTTGTGTCTGACTCTTTGTGACCCCATGAATCGCAGCATGCCAGATCTATCTGTCCATCACCAACTCCCGAAGTTTACTCAAACTCATGTCCATTGAGTCAGTGATGCCATCCAGCCATCTCATCCTCTGTCGTCCCCTTCTCCTCACACCCACAATCCCTCCCAGCATCAGGGTCTTTTCCAATGAGTCAGCTCTTTGCATGAGGTGGCCAAAGTATTGGAATTTCAGCTTCAGCAACAGTCCTTCAAATGAACACCCACGACTGATCTCCCTTAGGATGGACTGGTTGGATCTCCTTGCAGTTCAAGGGACTCTCAAGAGTCTTCTCCAACACCACAGTTTAAAAGCATCAATTCTTCGGTGCTCAACCTTCTTTATAGTCCAACTCTCACACCCATACATGACCACTGGAAAAATCATAGCCTTGACTAGACGGACCTTTGTTGGCAAAGTAATGTCTCTACTTTTTAATATGATATCTAGGTTGGTCATAACTTTCCTTCCAAGGAGTAATCGTCTTTTAATTTCATGGCTGCAATCACCATCTGCAGTGATTTTGGAACCCAGAAAAATAAAGTCTGACACTGTTTCCACTGTTTCCCCATCTATTTGCCATGAAGTGATGGGACCGGATGCCATGATCTTAGTTTTCTGAATGTTGAGCTTTAAGCCAACTTTTTCACTCTCTTTCACTTTCATCAAGAGACTTTTTAGTTCCTCTTCACTTTCTGCCATAAGGGTGGTGTCATCTGCATATCTGAGGTTATTGATATTTCTCCCGGCAATCTTGATTCCAGCTTGTGCTTCTTCTAGCCAAGCGTTTCTCGTGATGTACTCTGCATATAAGTTAAGTAAGGAGGGTGACAGTATTACCAATGTATATAATATTGAAAAGCTTTCACCCAATTCACCTCAGAATTATCTAACTGAGGCTGATTAACCTCTGTGTGAAAAAGAATGATTCAGAAAACTTCAGTTTAAACCTCCACAAGATTCTTCTTTTTTCATTTTAACAGCCATGAAATCGAGACATTCTTTTTGATTTTGCTTTTCTTTTCACATCAATCTTCCAAATCACTTGCAATATGGCTGTTTTAAAAAGGTCTGAAATACTCTCTGTTTAAGATCATTACATTCCCTCTTTTCCATTCCCCATTATTTATACATCTTTAAAAGTTTAGATCGTGGGATTTTCAGTTTGCCCACGCCTCTGTTGGCACTGAAATCATTAAGTGGAAGGTGGCAATCGTCCCCTGCTGACAGATAGAATATATTCCTTGTTCAGTAATCACAACATTGCGGGCTATTCTAGAAATAACTTTGGAGACTATGATTTTTGAAAGTAACTTTTATGCTCATTTTTAAAGGCACATGTAAAAGGAGTCTGGTCCTGCTGAATAATTGCCACCCTGAGCTAGCAGTCACCCATGGCAACTAAGGTCTCCAGTCCCTTTCCTGTTGAGTAGCAAGGACAACTGAGATGACAGTCGGTGTCCACCATAGTGATGGCTGTGGTGGTGGATGAGTCGCTCAGTCGTGTCTGACTCTTGCAACCCCATGGACGGTAGCCCCCCAGGCTCCTCAGTCCGTGGGATTTCCCAGGCACAAATACTGGCCTGGGTTGCCATTTCCTCCTCCAGGGCATCTTTCCAACCCAGGGATCAAACCCAGGTCTCCTGCACTTCAGGCAGATTCTTAACCAATTGAGCTAGGAGGGAAATCCCCAATGATGGCTGTAGTGTCTGCCTGCTTCTCAACCACCCCAGATCTGCAGGTCCCTAGATATTCAGTTCAAAAGTCCATTTACCTCTTATAGTAGATACAAATGTTTATGTATATTTGCATCCTTTTTTTCCTACAGAGAGCTTACAGTTCTAATTAGCTGCTCAAAAGGGATCTATAGCCATCCAAGTTTTTAAGAGTCAGTGAGTTTGCTAGGTTTCCATTATAGAACATGTATCAATCTAGAGCTCAAGATATGTCTATGTGGGCAGTGGAAGGACAGTCCCAGGTATGAGAGGAGATCCAGTCTGGCAGGTGCATCTAGCCTGCAGGTTACAGGTCCACAACTACAGATAACAGCTGGGAAGTTCAACATAAGCTGTAGGGAGCGTGGTGAAGAAGCAGCCAGGAGCAGGATGCTCAGAAAGGCAGCACTAGGGAGCCTGCTCACTGTGACCACAGAGCCCCGGCCCGGGACACAGAGCCTCATGAAGAAGCGACAAGAAGCATGCTGGGACTCGTGGCTAGTTAGAGAAGGACAGTGGACTTTACCAAAAAAGAAAGTCTGAAGCACAGAAATCAAAATGAGCTTCTAGCCATCAGAACTAAAACACAAGATGGAAATTATAACTGCAAACCAGAAGTATCGAAGATGGCTAGTTGATCACTAAAAACCATGTCTCTTCCTCTAGAGCAGTATTTTTGTGTTGGATACTCGGTAAGTTGGATATGTGTATATATGTGTGTGTGGTATGTACCTATGTGTGTGCCTATATATATATACATACATGTGTGCATGTGTATCCACATATATACATTTGTATGCATATATGTATGTGGGCATATATATAGATATATGTATACATATTATATGGGCTTTCCTGGTAGCTCAGCTGGAAGAATCCACCAGCAATGCAGGAGACTCCAGTTCGATTCCTGGGTTGGGAAGATCCCTTGGAGAAGGGATAGGCTACACACTCCAGTAGTCTTGGGCTTCCCTGGTGGCTTAGAGCTCCTTGAGAGCCTTCCCATCACTCAGCTAGCTGCCTTCAGGGTAGTGTAGTGTATAAGTCACTCAGTCGTGTCCAACTCTTTGTGGCCCCATGGACTGTAGCTCACCAGGCCTCTCTGTCCATGGAATTCTTAAGGCAAGAACACTGGAGTGGCTAGCCATTCCCTTCTCCAGGGGATCTTCCCGACCCAGGGATCGAACTCCTTGCAGATCAGATCCATAACCTTCTGAGCCACTCAGACATCAGAGTGATAAAACAAAAGATAGAGCAAGGTTTATACCCAATGCCTCTTACCACCTAACTTTGGAAATAATGTCCCAATACTTCTGCCACATTCTAAGGGCCACACAGAGAGCCCCTGAACCAGTGCAAGAGGGAAGTTCATAAAGGGTGAATACCAGGTGGGGGTACTCAGGGCCACAAGGACCACAAGGAAACAAAAATTCTGCAAAACAGCAGCAACTAAATACCCCCAAACAAAAAAACCAACAAGGATTTCTCTTTAGTCTGTCCCTGACCCCTTTTATTTGACTACTGTATCAAAGTACCATATCCAATCCACAACATTTGCAAACTGAGAGCAATGGCACTTACTGTTCCAGCCATAAGACAATTTCCAATAGACTCCAGACCATTGATACTCCATTTTCTTGCTCTTAGTTCTATTTTCTTTGTTCACAGATCCCAGGCTATCTCAATGACAGTCTTGGATAGAGCCCCCCTGGTAGCTCAGACGGTAAAGTGTCTGCCCGCAATGCGGGAGACCCGGGTTTGATCCCTGGGTCAGGAAGATCCCCTGGAGAAGGAAATGGTAACCCACTCCAGTGCTCTTGCCTGGAAAATTCCATGGACTGAGGAGCTTGGTAGGCTATAGTCCATGGGGTCGCAAAGAGTCAGACAGGACTGAGTGACTTCACTTACACTTTCTTTTCACTTTTTCTTGGATAGAAAACTACTGGCTCCATTTCCAGGCCCAGAGAAATCTCCATTTTTAAAAAAATTGAAAATTTCTCCAGGAAGTTATAGGGAAAATAGAGAGAAAAAGTCAATGAAGGTCAGGGAACCCTTGTCTACTTGCTGAATCATTTATATACCTCATTATACTTATATACGTGGAATTCAGTATATGGTGCTGTGGTAGACATCTTCTCCCAGCACTTTCAGATGGTTCCCAGAGGCTATTAGCTTTCTTACAATTTTATTTAGGCAACCTAGATGTCCACTGACAGATGAATGGATAAAGAAGATGTGGTACACATATGCAATGGAATATTACTTTGCCATGAAAAGGGGGGGACTGGATCATTTGTAGAGATGTGGACAGACCCAGCATCTGTAATACAGAGAGAAGTAAGTCTGAAAGAGAAAAACAAATACTGTATATTAATGCATATATGTGGAATCTAGAAAGATGGTGTAGATGAACCTATTTGCAGGGAAGGAATAGAGGTGTGGACGTAGAAATCAGATGTGTGACACAGGGTGGGGAGGGGCAAGGGGATGTGAAGACCTGGGAGATTAGCACTGACGTATACACGCAACCCTGCGTAAAACAGAGAGCTCGTGGGCCTCGCAGCGGAGCAGCACCGGGGGCTCAGCTCCGCGCGCTCTGAGACCTGATGGGCGGAATGGGGAGGGAGGGCGCTCCCCAGGGGAGCGGAGGTATGTTTACATGCAGCTGACTCACTCCGCTGCACAGCAGAAGTTAACACACCATTGTAAAGCGACTATACTCCAATCAAAAGATAGTTAAAAAGAATTCTGTGTGTCTCAGAAAAGGTGCTCGCTGCAATGTTTGCACTCATATTCAGTGCGTTAGTAACAGTGGCAAAGGCAGTCTTCTTGATTGGTGCATTATATTTAAGTGTTTATATAATCTAGTCAAGAAGTGATCATTTAGCTGAACTTCTCTGTACTATTCTCCCCTTCTTCCTCCCACTCACGTTTTTCTTTCTGTATTGAGAATAAGAAAGAACTTAGAAATCAATACTTCCCTAAAAGTAAAATTAGGAACCCAGGACACAGAGAGATGATGGAAAATATCCACAGCTTCTTTTGATCTTTCAGACTGCACTCCCTTCCTCTTTGCCATGCACATTCTCCCTCCTTGACTGAATCCCTAAATGTGTATCTCTCGATTTAATCTGGAGTCAGGCCTGGGGATGTGAAGGATGTGGGAAAGCCATATGAGAAGAAAGCTTGAACTTGAGTAAATGTCTTTCTGTTCTTCAGAAACAGAGGCTTGATGCCACCGCGTGTCCCTCCCAGCACCTCGAGCAGATTCTGCAGGTGTCTCCCCTCCTCATTCTTTCCCTTAGTCTGTTGTTTGTTTTCCTCCTCCATTTAACCTCTCCTGGTTGCTGTTTGTCCCGCTTGGTCCTGGGCTCTGAAGTCTTCCTTCTACTGATGCAATTCTCCTCCTAAGTTATCTCACTCTTTCCTGTGCCTCTGAGTTTCTTCTACCCACCGATGATGCCCAATTTTACATTTCCAGGCTAACTTCCTGTCTGAGTTTCAGTCTCATAAATGCAACCTCGCACTGGTATCATCATCTGCAGGGTCTACAGGTCTCTCCAACTTAACATGTCTGTGATACAAATGAACCTATTAATAAAACAGAAATAGGCCCAGAGAGATAGAAAACAAACCTATGGTTACCAGAGTGAAAGGGGGGGAGGAATAAATTAGGAGTTTGAGATTAATAGATACACACTACTATATACAAAAGAGGTAGGGACCTACTGTATACTACATGGAATTCCACTCAATATTTTGTAATAACCTATAATGGAAAAGAAACTGAAATAGAATATATACATTCAAAATATATATATGAAAGAATATATATATTCTGAATCACTGTTATATACTTTGTGTATCAACTATACCTCAATTAAAAAAAATAAATATTTCAAACTTCAAAATAAATTAATTAAATAAAAATAAAACAAAACCCATTCTTAATCTTGTGCCCCCTTCCCAACATTTGCTTGTCTCTCAGTTCCATAAGGCATTTGGCTGCATAAACCAAACAATCCTAAAAGTTATCCTTGAACCCTTTCTTTCTCTCACGTTCCTTACATCCAATGTACATCCCACTCCTTGCATCCTCAGGTCTGGTCACTTCTGTCCGTAAAACAGATGGCAACTCTAGTCTCCATTCCGCGGCTCGTGGCCCCAGTCCAAATGCCATCATTTCTCACTTGACTTCCTCTAATAGCCTCCTCATTGCTCTTTAACATCTCCTTTTGTCCTTATAGTTTTGCTACACGGCAGCCAGACTAGTCAGTTTAACATTTTAGTCAACTGTACTTGATGATTTCCCACCTCACATAGAAACGAGTCTAAGTTTATAACCGGGTCCTGCGATGCCTGCTGGGCTGATTCACAGCTGCAGAGTTACACCTTTTTATTCCTCCCTCTCCTGGCTCTCCAGTCTCAATGGCCTCTTTTCCCTTCTGGAAACTCAGCACCACCAGAGGCTCTCTCTCCCCTCAGAGCCTTCAGATGTGCCTCCTCTGCCTTGATCACTCACCTGTAAGCTCAGAGGAAAGAGGTGGGTGGCAGCCAAGCCCTTGCGATCATCCAGGGTAGGATTTAGAAGTGACCACGTGGGGGAACTGGGGTGGGGGAGAACCCCTTCCTCTCCCACGAGAACACTATAGATGTGATTATAACTTTATACTCTTGCTAGGCAATTTGTCATGAATGCGAGGATGCGATCACGTCATTAAACGTTCCTGGGTCACATACGCCTCTGTTCTCGTTCACAGCTTCCTGGGGGCAGCACCCGGGCAGTAGCTCTGAGCCTGGGTGGAGGTGTGGATGCAACGGAGGCTGCAAGAATTCAGTTAACAAGAGAGACACAGGCTGTGAAGGGCGAGCCCAGTGCTGGCTGAGATGGCGTGCTCTGGAAGTTAACCTGGGTAAGTGAGGCGTGAGCGGGTGAAGGATGCTGGATTCTGGTGAGTCAATGGGTGGTTGGATGAGGGACACGAAATGAGGCAGCCTAAGAGAAAGGAGGGGTGGCAGACAGCAGGATGGTTACAGCTGAGATTGTACAGTGAGTATCTAAGGAGAAGACACTTGAGAGTCCCTTGGACTGCAAGGAGATCCAACCAGTCCGTCCTAAAGGAGATCAGTCCTGAGTGTTCATTGGAAGGACTGATGCTAAAGCTGAAGCTCCAATACTTTGGCCACCTGATGCAAAGAGCTGACTCATTGGAAAAGACCCTGATGCTGGGAAAGATTGAGGGCAGGAGGAGAAGGGGATGAGATGGTTGGATGGCATCACTGACTCGATGGACATGAGTCTGAGTAAACTCTGAGAGTTGGTGATGGATAGGGAGGCCTGGCGTGCTGCAGTCCATGAGGAGTCGGACACGACTGAGCAACTGAACTGAACTGATCTAAGGAAGGGTGGAGGCAAGGTAACAGAGGGAAGGAACCAAGAGGCGAAGGTGCTAGGAGCATCATCAGTGTGGCCATTGAGACTGCAATGATGACTGTGACAAGACAGGTAGGACAGAGCGACCTTCAGCCTTGAGGACCGAGGAGAGGCCTGAAAAGGTTGGAGCTGACTGCTGTGAGGAGAGGCCGTGGGCCAGCTTTCAACCACAGAATCACACTGAGAGTAGGTCATATAGATAACACTTCACTCTTCAGAACACAGGTGAAAGCACATCACGTCTTTTAATATTTTCATAAGCTCTGTGAGTAGGACTTTGTGGGGAGAGACAACTGACATTTTGTTCCGTCTCTTCTGTGGGCCAGGAACTGTACTCAATTTTTCACACCTTCCATCTTTTATTCCCAAACCTACCCATCTGTTTGGCCGCTTTCTTTCAGGAATATTCTTGGAATGAATAGCCTCCCTTACGGACTAACCACACTAATGAGCAGAGCTGTCCTTCCTTGAAGACTTTCTGACTGGCTTTCTCAGCTTTCCAGTTTAGTAGAGCAGTAATCATAGCCACGTTAATTCTTTAGGGGAGACTGGGGAACTGAACAGAAGAGATCAGGCAGGCTGGAACAAAAAGAAAGGATAAAATGAGTATTAAGTTTTGTTGCCTTGGCTACACGAGAATAATTTAAGAGAGGAGGTGAGACTTTAAATGAGACTTAAAAGCGAAGCTCCCTACTTGAGAACTGAACAAGAAAGAGTGGATAATGTATGCATTTGGACAATCCTGCCTGAGTCCTAAATCCCTCTAAACCTTCCCTCCCCCAAGGGAACAGAACCGTCTGACGCTCAGGAGAGTTTTCGCCGATTATCTGGCGTTTATTGTGCACAGACTGAGCCAGACACTTGCTCGGTGTCTCTGCCGGACAGCTGTGCTGATAAACGGCTACCAGGTGTGTTTTTTTAGAAGTATGTCCTCTCATTCTTTCCCTTAGCCCTCCTCTAAAGCCTGAAAACCCCTACCTGTATGGCTATCAGTCATCAGTTTCCTTCCTGAGAGAAGACAGAGGCCAGATACTGTTGAGTTTGGCAGATTTTTGTGAGCTTTCACACACCTCTTTGTCCCTAAAGGAAAAGCGAGACAGCCTGCCTATGAACTCGCTGAGGTCCAGCGGCAATCACCCTGGGGTCAGGGTTCATGCTTGGCATTCTTGGAGCAAGTATGGGCCCTCTTGAGGGGATTAAGACCCCTCCCTCCTTTGAGGCTGTGGAATGTCTGAGTGGGAAGGAAAAAAAAAAACTTTGGGCTAAAGTCCTAGTGTTGACACTTGCTGGCTGTTTGACCTTAGGCAACTTACTCCATCTTCTTGTACATTAATCCTCCTGCCCCTAAAATGAAGATGTTAGTAATAACATCTGCCTTACTGAGTTGCTGTTGGAGCTGCCTCTTGAGAAACCTGTATGCAGGTCAGGAAGCAACAGTTAGAACTGGACATGGAACAACAGACTGGTTCCAAACAGGAAAAGGAGTACATCAAGGCTGTATATTGTCACCCTGCTTATTTAACTTATATGCAGAGTACATCATGAGAAACACTGGGCTGGAAGAAGCACAAGCTGGAATCAAGACTGCTGGGAGAAATATCAATAACCTCAGATATGCAGATGACACCACCCTTATGGCAGAAAGTGAAGAGGAACTGAAAAGCCTCTTGATGAAAGTGAAAGAGGAGAGTGAAAAAGTTGGCTTAAAGCTTAACATTCAGAAAACTAAGATCATGGCATCTGGTCCCATCACCTCATGGGAAATAGATGGGGAAACAGTGGAAACAGTGTCAGGCTTTATTTTTGGGGGGCTCCAAAATCACTGTGGATGGTGACTGTAGCCATAAAATTAAAAGACGCTTACTCCTTAGAAAGAAAGTTATGACCAACCTAGATAGCATATTAAAAAGCAGAGACATTACTTTGCCAACAAAGGTCTGGTCGTCAAGGCTATGGTTTTTCCAGTGGTCATGTATGGATGTGAGAGTTGGACTGTGAAGAAAGCCGAGCGCTAAAATTGATGCTTTTGAACTGTGGTGTTGGAGAAGACTCTTGAGAGTCCCTTGGACTGCAAGGAGATCCAACCAGTCCATCCTGAAGGAGATCAGTCCTGGGTGTTCATTGGAAGGACTGATGCTGAAGCTGAAACTCCAATCCTTTGGCCACCTCATGCGAAGAGTTGACTCATTAGAAAAGACCCTGATGCTAGGAGGGATTGGGGGCAGGAGGAGAAGGGGACGACAGAGGATGAGATGGTTGGATGGCATCACCGACTCGATAGGCATGAGTTTGAGTAAACTCCAGGAGTTGGTGATGGACAGGGAGGCCTGGCGTGCTGCAATTCATGGGGTCGCAAAGAGTCGGACACGACTGAGCGACTGAACTGAACTGACTGAACTTGGGCTGACACATAGTGATACTCTTAAGATCAAAAGCACTAGTGAATGAACATATCATCTGAATCACTTATGCTTGTGGATAATTGAGGATTCATTAGCCTGTTAAGGGCTTCCCTTGTGGCTCAGCTGGTAAAAAAGAAACATCTGCAATGCAGGAGACCTGGGTTTGGCTCCTGGATTAGGAAGATCCCCTGGAGAAGAGAACGGCTACCCACTCCAGTATTTTGGCCTCGAGAATTCCATGGAATGTATTAGTCCATGGGATTGCAAAGAGTCGGACACGACTGAGTGACCTTCACTCACTTCACTCACTCATTTCCCTTCACTAGCCTATTAAATCCTCCAAGTTTTGCTTAACCTCTGGTATCCAAGAAATCTTTTGATGCCTACAAACAGCTAATCCTCAAAGCTAAGCAAGAATTGGGGGAAAGGGCAGCAGCTGTCTTCCCTCTGCTTCACTCAGGGAAGCCTGCACTGGACCAAAAAAAAAAGGAAAAGAAACCCAGGGGTTAGAAGCCTGGGTGACTGGGCCACCCCACAAGCAGGCCAGAACAGTCAAGAGAAGAGCAAACTGTATGCTCCACATCCACAGTCTGTCCCAAAATGGGAAGGACAGCATGCAGGTGAAGCTTTTCCTTTCTCTGAATGCAAATATCCTCTAGTTTAAAGTCAAGTTTCTGAAATGAACAGGAGAGAATAAAATGGAAGTCAGGAAAGCTTAGGTTAGATAGCTGTTTTCTAAAAACATTTTTTTCTATTCCGAGGGCCCTTGTTTATTTGGCTGTCCCTTTTAAGACCAAGAGTGGTCCAGAATGCACAGTGCTCTCTCGGGGCCCTATTGCAATGATGTTCCTGCAAAAATCGCCTGATTCAGCCACTTCAAAGTTGGGGAGATGAGATCTCCCACTCCCGCAGTGTTATTTTGGATTCAGGTATTGTGTCTAGAATCCAAAAGATAGGGCTGGAGCTATGGCACTTTTTTTTTTTCTTTTCTGATTTATGTGTCTAAAATCTGAAGTTGTTTCTCTACCAGAATGACTAGGCACCCTAAGTGTTTTCTGAATCACTGGAACAAGAACAAATTCTTCTCACCTTGCATTCCAGCAGCCCTTCTGCTTCTGAATTGTCAGTCTCTTTCGAATAAGAGCACTTTGAGTCCATCTTCTGCAGACCTTTAAGAGATCCTCACGCTGGAGAGACTGCCACCCACGGGGAAAGCAACAGACCCTGCTTGCAGACCACAATTCTGTTGGAAAATTCATGCAAGCAGTCAGCTTGTTGGCTTGACTTGGAGAAAGTGAAAGTCTCTCGGTCGCCTCTGACTCTTTGCAACCCCATGGAATATAGTCCATGGAATTCTCCAGGCAAGAATACTGGAGTGGGTTGCCATTTCCTTCTCCAAGAGATCTTCCCAACCCAGGGATCAAACCCAGGTCTCCCACATTGCAGGCGGGTTCTTTCCCAGCTGAGTCACCAGGAAAGCCCTGGTGGACTTGAAGAAACCAGAGTAGAAATTCAGCTGGAGCCTAGGGGAGTTCACCTCTTTGCACAGAGCTAATTTGGATGTAGGCAGTGTAGATGGCACATCAGTACAGAATTGCTGTCCTGGGCTGGTGATGGCGTGCATTATAGATACACAGATGCACTCAGCATGTATTATTAAAACTTTTAGCTTTGGGTACATGCCATATATATTCAAATGTTTTGCAAACTGATGACTTCATCGATAGAATCAAGTACTTGAGAAATCTGTCTTGGCCATTTTACAATTGACTTTGACCCACTTGAGATGACACTAGAGATCTACTGCCTCCTGACCTTCCCACTCCTTAATGTCTTCTATTCACTCAGCTTCACCTATTGGCATTCCTTTTCTGATTCTGGAAACAACTCCTTTGTTAATAAAAATCCATAGAAATGGTTTATTTTTGCCCTTAGCATCACAATTTCTTTTTTTTTTTTTAGCCAGAATAAATTTGACTTACTATGTTAGATGTTATTCCCTGATTACTCAGCTGGTAAAGAATCTGCCTGCAATCCGGGAGACCTGGGTTTGATCCCTGGGTTGGAAAGAGCCCCTGGAGAAGGGAAAGGCTACCCACTCCAGTATTCTGGCGAATTCCATGGACTGTTTCGTCCATGGGGTTGCAAAGAGTCAGACACGACTGAGCGACTTTCAGTTTCACTCGCTTTCACGGCTCTGGTAGCACAAAAGCTGGGAGTTTGTCAAAGCTGTCAAATGAGTGAAGCAGGCGTCTCGGAGGAAAGCCGGGTGCCTTGCTCTGTCCTTCCCAAAGAAGGTCTATCATATTGCTGCCGGGCCTTCGTTTGCTGCGCCACAGATTAAAATCGCTAAGTTCAGCAGCACAGAGAGTGAACGCGAAGGCAGCGGGGTTGGATGCAGGGAAGGCACAAAAGGAGACTGGGCGTGAGTAGGCAGCAAGTTCAACGCAAGAATAATTTGTTCCTTCCAGGGAGAAGCAAAAAAGAAAAAAAAACAAATCCTTTAGTAGTAATGAACTTCGTTTTATTGAGGAGCATCTATGACTGTGAGGAGACAGAGTGTGGGCTGTAACCGAGGTAACGAGTGGGCAGTAGTTCAGCAGTTTGGAGATTTATGGTGAGATCTGGAAAGGGCTCATCTTCTCACTTGAGTCTCCTCCACCCGCATCCGTCACACCTGATGCTGTCATCGCGAGCTCAGCCTTGGGTCAGGCAGAGGAGGCCTGGCTGGCAATTGAAGAAACTAGCCTTATTCATCATCAGTTCACCAGGAAAGGGGAAATGAAGTGAGAAAAGAAAGAAAATATGAGAAAAGTAAAGTAGGACATGCTAAAAAAAAGAAAAAAATTTAAGCCTATTTTTAGGCACACACAAATTATTTACATAATAAGAATCTGCATTACGGAGGCCAGACATCCTTGAGCCTGTCTGAGACAATACATATTCAGTCCTTTGTAACCCTAGCCTGTGCTCGCTCCAGCAGGAAACCTTCTCTGGATCTGATGCTTCAACTGCCCTTCTCATTAGATGATGGAAACTTAAAGAAAAAGGCCTCCTACTAAATGTGCCCAGTAAAAAATAATTTCTGGTTGAGAAAAAAAAAAAAAAATTAGCTAAGCATATCAGATTAGCACAGCACATGAAGTTTACTTATTTATAGCATCCTGAATAAGAAGTGACCAAGCTCTTATCTACTCTACTAGGAATTTCTGTGAAAAGAATTAAGTCCCAATATGATTAAGAAAAGGAAAGTGAAGTGGCTCAGTCGTGTCCAACTCTTTGCGACCCCATGGACTGTAGCCTACCAGGGTCCTCTGTCCATGGGATTTTCCAGGCAAGGGTACTGGAGTGGGTTTCATTTCCTTCTCCAGAGAAATCTTCCTGACCCAGGGATCGAACCCGGGTCTCCCACATTGTAGATAAGACGCTTTACACTGGCTGAGCCACCAGGGAAGCCAGGTATATGATTAAGAATTAAGGCCCAATCTTAGTTAATTGATATGATTAACTCCTAAATTTTCATTGACCTATAGAAGGCCCCTGCATTAGCAGTCTGCTCAAATTAGGCAGTTCCTTGGGTTCGTCAGTCTTCTAGAGAGCCGTAAACGGACTCCATGTCTATAAACCACTCCACAATGTCCCATTTATTTTTATTTTGTACTGAGTTAATATTTTAAAGCTAGAACTTTAACATACGACAGGGGCTTTTCTAAATTATCTCTGAAAGATTAATTTGGTGAACACTAATAAGGGCTGATGTTCGAAAGATACAGTTTCTGTAAGATACCAATCTGTAGGCCTCATGCCACGAAATTTCATATTGACTTTTATGTCTTAGTAGAGCTACAAATACCAGCAAACGTATCTGAAATACAGGAAGTGTTTTATTGACATTCTTGTATTTTTTTTTAACATGTTAATATCAGAAGGGCAGGAAGATCTTAAAAAGCAGGTCATTTGAAATTGATGACTTCCGTGTTTATTGTCTCTCTCCTCACCAAAAACAGTGGTTTAAATGTTCTTATCCAGGAAACAGAGGCTAAGCTTTATTAATAAGGCATTTGTAAGCTTTAGTGCCTTGTCTCATTTTTCCATTCATTATAAACTGACATTCTCTCACAGGAGTCCCCATTACAATGCAAATTTGAACCTTTTTTTTTTCTTTTTAATTTCACATTCATTATGAAAAATTGAAAGCTTTATTTCTGGTAATGTTTATTTCACCCATATTTCAAGTAAGAAATTGTTTGTTTGTTTGTTTGTTTTCTGTCTACCAGTAGTTGACAAACCACAGTAAAGTTTTTCCACTACTATTTCATGCTACTTAATCAGATTAGCATGGAATGATAGTGAAAAACCAACTCTCTTGTTTCTCTGTAGCTTATCTTTTAGTATCTATTAGCTATTAATTATTCCTATGGTCTGTTGCAAACTTCCCATGTCCCAGGAATAATGTATTTAATAATAAATTTCAAAATAAACCACAAAATCAAAATCTCTCTTTTTTATCCTAAAATTCCATATGTTTCAACTAGTCTCGAGTAGGAGAGAAAATTATAGATAAAACAGGATGGAGTGGAGTATTTCCTATTCAAGATTTGCCCTCCATTGTATAACTGACCATCATAGGCACCCATGGGTTTCTTACTGCTATAGACGACATTTTTGTGTTCCCCCAGAATTTACTTGTTAAATCCTAGTGTGGTGGTATTAGGAGGTGGGTCTTTGAAAGGTAATCAGACCACGAGGGTGAGGCTTTCCTGAACGGGATTAGTGTCCTTCTGACAGAGTCTTCAGAGAGCTCTCTTCTCTCTCCTGCCGTGTGAGGTCACAGGAGTAGACAGCTGTCCATGAACGGAGGCATGCTCTCACCAAACATCAAGTCTACAGGTGCTTTAATCTTGGACTTACAGCCTCCTGAACTCTAAGGGATAATTTTCTATTGCTCATAAGTCACCCAGTCTGTGGTATTCTGTCATAACAGCCCAAGTGGACTAAGACATACTTGCTTTAGGGTTAGAGTCTACTGAGGATGAACTGATAGTGAAAGTCACTCAGTTGTGTCCGACTCTTTGCAAACCCATGGACTATAGCCCACCAGGTTCCTCTGTCCATGGAATTCTCCAGGCAAGAATACAGAAGTGGATCACCATTTCCTTTTCCAGGGGATCTTCCTGACTCAGGGATCGAACCTGGGTCTCCTACATTGCTGCCAGATTCTTTATGTCTGAGCCAAAACAGCTGAAGAGTTTGACAATTTTACTGGGTGACAGAGTCTAGCCAGTTTTGAGGCTGCAAAATCATATCTTGAAAAAGGAAATAAGTGAATCACATCCCAAGCCAAACTTGTCTTTCTTATGCTTTGCAAAACATTGTGGTGCTTTTCCATACTGTGTTATTCATCCATGTTCGATGTGTTCTAATTATTTCCATTAGCTAACATTCAGTTTACAATTCCTATCATAGGATTAAGAACCAAAGATTTCTGTTTCCAGTAAACAGCAGAATAAATTTACACCAAACTCTTGCTGGAGGTTCGGTGGTAAAGAATCCGCCTGCCAATACAGGAGATGTGGGTTCGATCCCTGGAGAAGGAAATGGCAACCCCCTCCAGTATTCTTGCCTGAGAAATCCCATGAATGGAGGAGTTTGGCAAGCTACACAGTCTGAGGTCACAGAAGAGTTGATCACAAAAGTTAATGACTTAGCAGTTAAACAGCAACTTGCTAGAAATAACTAAAATACTGTGTAAGTATATTGTTTTGCACTAGTCTTGAAAGAATAAAATATTTAACAAAATAGAGATTGTTAAGCTGAAACCTAAAGGAAAATGGGAACCAGACAAAGACAAGCTTCTTGTGCCTTGAGAGCATTTGCTGAACTCGGTAAATTTGGACCCGGGAAATGAGACAGTCAGAAGTATTTGTGTCAATTGTAGTAAGGTAGATGAACCTAGAGCCTATTATACAGAGTGAAGCAAGCCAGAAAGAGAAAAATAAATAATGTATATTAACACATATATAATGGAATCCAGAGAAATAGTATGAGTGAACCTATGTACAGAGAAGAAGTGGAGATGCAGACGTAGAGAATGGACTTGTGGACACAGTGGGGAAAGGAGAGGCTGGGAGAAATTGAGAAAGTGTTATTGACATATATATACTATCATGTGTGAAATAGAGTTAGTGGAGAACCAGCCTGGTGTTCTGTGACTATCTGGAGGGGAGGCATGGAGGGGGAAGGCTCAGGAGAGGTCTCTCTCTCTCTCTCTCTCTCTCTCTCACACACACACACACACACGTATAATTATAACTGAATCACTTTGATTTGTAAAAGCTAGGGCCAAGAGTCCACTAACAGTGGTAAGTTTGCAAGGAGACCCACCTCTCATTACCTGGGTGCCGTGGGGCTCATCCCAGGGTAAAAACTAATCAAAAATAAGTCCCCTACCCACCCCACACGCATCGCTCAGGAGACTGCAGGGAAGGCTGCAGCCACAACACTGTGTAAATAGAAAAGATCAGAGGGCAGAGAAAGTCCCTGAGAAGCTGTGGTCACCACAACCATATCCTGGGACGGCCCAAAGTTTGGATTACATTATTTGGGCAGCCTGTCAGTGTCGAGTCACAAACTTGGTTGGTGAAGTCTGCAGGAAGAAAGGCAGATTGTCTCTGCAAGAAGGCACTTTAATCTTATGCCTCAAAGAATCATTAAAAAGTAACTTTTCAAGAAACATTGAGAAGTCCACAATAAAACTAATAATATAAAAATACAACAAAGGTCTGTCTAGTCAAGGCTATGGTTTTTCCAGTGGTCATGTATGGATGTGAGAGTTGGACTATAAAGAAAGCTGAGCACAGAAGAATTGATGCTTTTGAACTCTGGTATTGGAGAGGACTCTTGAGAGTCCCTTGGACTGCAAGGAGATCCAACCAGTCCACCATAAAGGAGATCAGTCCTGGGTGTTCATTGAAAGGACTGATGTTGAAGCTGAAACTCCAATATTTTGGCCACCTGATGCAGAGTTGACTCATTTGAAAAGACCCTGATGCTGGAAAAGACTGAGGGCAGGAGGAGAAGGGGATGACAGAGGATGAGATGGCTGGATGGCATCACCGACTCAATGGACATGAGTTTGAGTAAACTCCGGGAGTTGGTGATGGACAGGGAGGCCTGGCGTGCTGTAGGTTCATGGGGTCGCAAACAGTCGGACATGACTGAGTGACTGAACTGAACTGAACTGAACCCAAGAATAAGGCACCATGAAAAATAATCTGCAGAAAGATAAAATTACAGAACAGACCTCAAAATATTTGAGATATTGAGATGATCAAATCCAGAAATAAAACAAATATGCTTACTCTGTTTAAAGATAATAGTAAAGACAATTTGAAAACATCTGCAAGAAAGAAAAACTATAAAAATAAACCAAGAAAACTTGAAAAAGAAAGAAAGGAATAGTATAAAAGAAACATAAGAGACAAATATAATAACTTAGTTGAGGGGTGAAGAGAAAATCAGACACAACTGAAAAAGATTGAGTTAATTGGAAAATACACCAGAAAGTTCGCCAGCGTGCAGAGACAAAAAGTTGGAAAACATGGTAGAGAGTTAAGAGATGGATGACAGAGAGAAGAGCTAACGTACTTTTAATCACAGTTTCAAAAGGGGACTGATTCAGAAAAGTAAAGAGGACAGTGGTAATAATTAGAGGTGATAATTAAAGGCAATAATTAAGGTAATAGCTGATCATTTTCCAGAACTCAGCAAAACAGACTCAATAAATGAGAACACATTTAGAAATGTCGTCATGAAACCACAAAACACCAAAGAAAATGCAGCTCTCTTAAAACAGCCACAGGGAAAAAAGCAGATTATCAAAAGAACGGTACAGAAATAGGCTTTTTTTTTTTTTAAGATTTCACTTACTTTTTTAAAAAAGGCTACCAGAAAAATTTAAATTCCATATGCAGCTCACCTCGTCTTTCTTTTGGACAGAGCTGCCACATGTAACCCATCGTAAGATCAGTTCAGTTCAGTCACTCAGTCGTGTCCGACTCTTTGCGACCCCATGAACCACAGCACACCAGGCCTCCCTGTCCATCATCAACTCCCAGAGTCCACCCAAACCCATGTCCATTGAGTCGGTGATGCCATCCAACCATCTCATCCTCTGTTGTCCCCTTCTCCTCCTGCCCCCAACCCCTCCCAGCATCAGGGTCTTTTCCAATGAGTCAATTCTTCGCATGAGGTGGCCAAAGTATTGGAGTTTCAGCTTCAGCATCAGTCCTTCCAATGAACATCGTTAAGATCCCAGCAGTGTTTGAGAGTAACATCAGGCAAGCTTGCAGCAGGCGTGCCCTCCAGCAAACTCCTTAACCTATCTGAGTCTCAGTTTCTATGTCTTTAAGAGGTGACAGGTAAAAATATTACCCCCACCAGCATTTATTATGAAGGTCAAGTCTGACATGTGAGCACAGGCTAAGAGATATGTAATGTGTGACACATTCTGTCTTACGGACTCCCCTAAAAGAAACCCCACACCACAACTCACCTACCACCACCTTCCTTAATCCAACGTCCCTGAGCTGAAGCAGAGTTTAAGTTAAGGCAAAAATGGAACTTTCTGGACAACCAGAGGTAAGCTTGCCTAACAGGATTCATTGTACTGAGCAGGTTGCCAGAATCACTGCTGAGTTAGGAGGACAAGGTAAGTTGCCTTCACAAATACCCTTCTTCAGCTATAAGAGGCAATGCCTGATTTGTTCTTGCTGCAGTGTGATGGTATCAAGCACAAAAAATCTTACTAAAAAACGCAAGGTTTTAAGAGCAACAGTAGATGAGTGGATAAAGAAGATGTGGTGTGTATAGAGAGTGGAATGCTACTCAGTCATCAAAAAAAAAAAAAAAGAAAGAAAGAAATTTTGCCATTTGCAGCAACATGGATGGACCTGGAGGGTATTATGCTAAGAGAATAAGTCAGAGAAAAAAATATGATATCACTTACATGTGCAATCTAAAAATTTGCAACAGAAAAGAAGCAGACTCGCAGGTGTAGAGAGCAAACTGGTGGTTTTTCAGAGGAGGGGGGGGTTGGAGGGCAACATAGGGACGGGAGAGCAGGAGGCACCAGCTATGGGGTGCAAACCAGGCTTGAGGATGTATTGCACAATACGGCAAATACAGCCAATATTTTGTAATAACTGTAAATGGAAAGTAACCTTTAAAAATTGCATTAAAAATAGAAAAATAAAAAAAATTTAAAAGAACATACAGAGATACACTTATGACCAACCTGGACATCATACTAAAAAGCAGAGACATTACTTTGCCAACAAAGGTCCATCTAGTCAAGGCTATGGTTTTTCCAGTGGTCATGTATGGATGTGAGAGTTGGACTATAAAGAAAGCTGAGCACCGAAGAATTGATGCTTCTGAACTGCGGTGTTGGAGAAGACTCTTGAGAGTCCCTTGGACTGCAAGGAGATCCAAACAGTCCATCCTAAAGGAGATCAGTCCTGGGTGTTCATTGGAAGGACTGATGTTGAAGCTGAAACTCCAATACTTTGGCCACCTGATGTGAAGAGCTGACTCACTGGAAAAGACCCTGATACTGGGAAAGATTGAGGGCAGGAGGAGAAGGGGACGACAGAGGATGAGATGGTTGGATGGCGTCACCGACTCAGTGAACATGAGATTGTGTAACCTCCAGGAGCTGGTGACGGACAGGGAGGCCTGTCATGCTGCAGTTCATGGGGTCGCAAAGAGTCGGACACGACTGAGCTACTGACCTGAACTGAACTGAAAGAGATACACAGTGCAATTCTAGCAAAACACATGGTAAATATAGCTATATTAATATTAGACAAAATTTGCTCTTAAGGAAAAAAAAATTACCAAGAATAAAGTAAATTCACATTGATAAATGATTCAATTTTCCACAAAGATGCCACCATGTTTACATTTGTAAGCAAATAATAAAACAGTTTCAAAGTATATAAACCAAAACTTGACAGAAAACACAAGGAAAACTAGACACATATACAACCATAGCCTGAGATTGTCGTTGTTGTCATTAGAGGGCTTTCCCCTCCAATATTTTGCAGGTATAATTCTCTCCGTGTTAATGCTGGTCAGGGTTTACAGTCTTTACTGAATTTGGTGCAGTCTGGCTTCTGTGCTCTGCTCAGTCTTTCAGGGGTCGAACCCTCACGCCCTGCATTAAAAGGCAAAGTCTTAACGGCTGGACTGCCAGGGAAACCCCACAGGCGTAATTCTAACACAGTAAACTGCATCCTTCTTAGTGTACCCTTCAATGAGTTTTTACAGATGGATACAGGATATTTGCATCTCCCCAAAACTTTTCTGGTGCCCCTTCATAGTTTATCCCTCCACTGTGTCCATTCTCGGGCAACCTCTAATCTGCTTTTTAGTCACTATAGATTAATTTACATTTCTAGGATTTGTATTACTGGATCGTATAGTATGTACCATTTTGTGTCTTGCTTTTTTCATTCAGGATAACTATTTTAGGAGCCATTTCTGTTGTCATGTGTATCCGTGGGCAGTTTTTATACTGTTAAGAGGTACATTCCTTTGTTTGGATGTACCCCAATTTGTTTACTCATTCACCCATGGCTAGACATCACAGTTATTTTCATTTTTTGTCCCCTCAAAACTTCCCTTTCTGGAAACAGATGAGACTGCGATTGGAAAGTGGCATAACAGACTTCCAGTGTGTTTGCAATGTTCTGCTCGTGGTAAAAACAGGTACTTGCCTAATAATTATCTACTAGAATGTGCATACAAGTTATATTTAATTTTTTGTCAATGTTATACTTTATCAAAGTGAGTGAGTAAAGTTGCTCAGTCATGTCCGACCCTTTGCAACTCCATGGACTGTAGCCCACCAGGCTTCTCCGTCCATGGGATTTTCCAGGCAAGAGTACTGGAGTGGGTTGCCATTTCCTGCTCCAGGGGATCTTCCCGAACCAGGGATCGAACCCAGGTCTCCCGCATTGCAGGCAGACGCTTTACCATCTGAGCCACAAGGGAAGTGCAAGAAAAGAAAAATCAAGATGAAGTATCTGAGATTACATATGCCAAGCAAGTGAAGCAGTTGTGGTCTGGTGAGGAAAGCCTTAGCTCTGATAAAGGATGAACTTGGGCAGTGATACTTCACCTCTCGCAGCCCCATTCATCTGTGAAATCAGGATAATGAAACCAGATAACTACATTACAGCCCTTTGTAACTTGTACCACGCTATACCCAAGGGCCTTCCCAGGTGGCTCAGAGGTTAAAGCATCTGCATGCAATGCAGGAGACCCGGGTTCAATCCCTGAGTCCGGAAGATCCCCTAGAGAAGGAAATGGCAACCCACTCCAGTATTCTTGCCTGGAGAATCCCATGGAGGAATCTGGTAGGCTACAGCCTATGGGGTCGCAAAGAGTTGGACAGACTGAGCGACTTCACTTTAACTTTCTTACCCAAGGGAGTTACTATTATCGTCATTATTATTATTATTGCGACTACCACACGGGAGTAGACAAAACGACTTGGACCAGAAGGTTCCAGTTAATCCGCTCCTTGTCCAGCCCGTGGGCTCTTCTCTCTCACTGGCAGCCACGGGGGCCTTGCCGTTCAGATCGTCCTTCAAGACAGAACCTTCTAGAAAGAGCGCATCGGTGGACACCCCCAGTGGCCACTTCCTCGGGATCTGCTGCAGCATCCAGACTGAGACGGCACTGTCCCCCCATGTCTGAGCACGTAGGAGGGCTGGACTGGGCCCTTCCTGCCCAGCAGGCCATCTTTGTCCCAGGCACCGTCCCTGGCCTCGCCGGGACCCTCTCTGAGCCGGGCTGCGCGCAAAGGCGCTTCCTACCCACGCCTCCACCTCCCTCTTCTTCTGAAGTCAGACCTGCATGCTGTTTGGAGGCTCCCTCTGACTACGCTGGGCTTCCCTGGTGGCTCAGATGGTAAAGCGTCTGCCTGCAATGCAGGAGATCCGGGTTCGATCCCTGGGTTGGGAAAATCCCTTGGAGAAGAAAATGGCAACCACTCCAGTATTCTTGCCTGGAAAATTCCATGGATGGAGGCATCTGGTAGGCTACAGGCTTCCATAGTGAAAGTGAAGCCTCTCATGTCTGACCCTTTGTGACCCCATGGACTGTAGGCGGACTCTGTCCATGCGATTCTCCAGGCAAGAATACTGGGGTGGGTTGCCATTTCCTTCCCCAGGGGATCTTCCCGACCAGGGATCGAACCTGGGTCTCCCACATGGCGGGCAGATGCTTTACCGTCTCAGCCAGCAGGGAAGCCACAGCTTACCTGGGGTTGCAAAAAGTCTGAGGCAACTGAGCAACTTCACTTTACTTTTACTTTTTTTTCCCTCTGACTACTCCTGTCGCTCTCTACTTCAACTTTCGCAAGACTTTACCCTAATAAATCTCTTGCTTTTCTAGTTCTGTCTCAGCACCCGCTTAGTGTCTTGGAGGACAAAACTGGCTAACGGTGTTTTTCATTAGCAAGAACTATGAAAAATTTTAAAGTCAAAAACCAAGAAATTGAATGAGATGTTTGCAGACACTGAAATTCCTGCCTCATACAGACAATGCAAGCCAAATTTTTAATTTATATTTGATCCTGATGCCCCAGATCCATCACAGCCAGATTCATAAGATTAATACTTTGTATCTAAAAAAAAAAAGAATCCATGACTAGAACACTTTGTCTTCAAGATGATGTTTATTTTGCAAGTAAACTATGTTTTCTCTCTTTTACTCATTTCTGCATTCGATTCAAAAGTTTACTAATGGCCCAATAAATGGGGATTTGCTGAAATCTCTCAAGATAAAGTCACATAAATTGAGGTTCCGTGTCAATCTGGAACCATCACTTAGCTGCAGAAGTCAGATGATAGAGGGAATTCAAGGATTTAAGCAAGCTTGTGTATGTTCTCAGTTGTTAAGCCGTGTCAGACTCTTGGTGATGATGCCTTGGACTGTGACTTGACAGACTTCTCTGTACATGGGATTTCCCAGGCAAGAACACTGGAGTGGGTTGCCATTTCCTTCTCCAGGGGATCTTCCTGACCCAGGGATCGAAACTGCACCTCCTGTACATCAGGCAGATTCTTTGCCACTGAGCCACCTGGAAAGCCCTTTAAGCAGAGTGTGTTAAAAAAAAATCTTTGTATCCATACTTTATGTTCCAAATATTTACCAAGTCAGCAGCCAAATGAAAATGATTTTTGCATAAACTGTGAATTAAAATTTTCGAGAAACTAGACATTTAAATTTATTTCATTTAAAAATAGTCAGGGTTTTTTTTTTATAGCATTTATCTTTTTCTTATAATTTTGAAGGAAGCAATATGAAATATAATAGGTGAATGGGGCCAGTTGCACAGTGGTGGATGGTAACTAGACTTGGAGTGATGATCACCTTGCATATGTTGAACTGTAACACTATATACCTAAAGTTTATATAATAGAGGTTTGAATAAATTAGAAAAAAATAAAATGATTGATTTTAAACAGTGTATTTTCCTAAAATTAAACAGAATATCTTTGATTTGCCTCCAGCATAGTTGCTCTAGGACGTATCCAATCCAAATCCATTAATTTCATTATTTGTGGGCCAAATACTCCCATTGAAAGTCAATATGTAAAATATATCACTTAGATCATATATAAAGAAAGTAAAGCTGATTATCTGCACTATTTTTTTTTTTTTTTTTTTTGGGCCACACCACTCGGCTTGTGGGATCTTAGTTCCCCAACCAGGGATTGAACCTGGACCATGGCAGTGAAAATGCCACATCTTAACCCCTAGGCCACCAGGAAACTCTCTCTCTGCACCATTTTAAGTCATATTTGGAACCCTGGTGGGTAGGGTAAGTCAGACAAAGGAAGAGAAATATCATATAATATCACTTGTATGCAGTGAAACTAAAAATAAATTACATAAATGAATTTACTTAGAAAACAGACTCACAGATTTAGAGAATGAATGCATGGTTACTAGGCAGGAAGGGTTGGGGGAAGGGTTAGTTAGGGAGTTTGGGATTCACATGTACACAACTGCTGTATTGACAACAGATAACCAACAAGGACTTGCCGTATAGCACAGAGAACTCTGCTCAATATTATGCAACAATCTAAATGGGAAAAGAATTTGAAAAAGGATAGATATACTGAATCACTTTGCGGTACTGTACCTGAAACTATTGCAACATTGTCAATCAACTATATTCCAAAATAAAAAATAAAAATTTTTAAAAGGTGCACCATTAAGAACCAAACCAGGTAAGAGGTAAGAATTTTAGCAGATTCAAGACAGCTAATCTCTGGAAGACCATCTCATTGACTTTGCTACCAAGTTTCTCTCCTAAATCTCCTCTTATTATTTCCTTGATCAAAGCTCTGTTTTTTCCTATACATCTGTTCATTTTCTTCCCTAACTGCTTATTTATTTGCCTCCTTTTTGATCCATAGATCAAACAGAGACTTGAGGCCAATATCTATTTTTTAGTCTTTCCTTTTTTCTGTCTTTCCAGTTACAAATCAACCTAACTTCTTTTACCTTCATTGTCATCCTTGGAGCTGTCATCACTGGAGTTGAGTCTTCCAACTTTTCAGACCTCCTTCTACACAAGCAGCCTGAAATTCATCCCTTATTCCACTGCCTCATCTTCCAAATTTTATCCATCATTCAGAGCAGTTGACAAATCAAGAACGTTGCATCCAAAAAAAAATCTTACAATGGGTAAGTTTAATACAGCTAATTGTATTTCAATGATTTTGAATAAAAATTGAAATAAACCCTTAATTTAATTTTTTCTAAGACCTCAAGCATTCAAATGCCTTTTGTGCTTATATTTAAATAGGTCTTAAGACAACTTATGGATTCCTGGACCAGGTTCCTTTGGAAGAAAAGGGCAGAGTTACTATCATAATGAACTCTTCAGTTCAGTCTAGTTGCTGTAGTTGCTCAGTCATGTCCAAGTCTGCAACTCCATGGACTACAGCACACAAGGTCTCCCTGTCCATCACCAACTGCCGGAGTTTACCCAAACCCATGTCCACTGAGTCGGTGATGCCATCCAGCCATCTCATCCTCTGTTGTCCCCTTCTCCTCCTGCCTTCAATCTTTCCCAGTATCAGGGTCTTTTCCAGTGAGTCAGTTCTTCACATCAGATGGCCAAAGTATTGGCCCCTCAGCTTCAGCATCAGTCCTTCCAATGAATATTCAGGATTCATTTCCTTTAGGATGGACTGGTTGGATCTCCTTGCAGTCCAAGGGACTCTCAAGAGTCTTCTCCAACAAAGCTTCTCCAAAGCTTTCTTTATAGTCCAACTCTCACATCCATACATGACCACTGGAAAAACCATAGCTTTGACTAGATGGACCTTTGTTGACAAAGTAATGTCTCTGCTTTTTAATATCCTGTCTAGGTTGGTCATAGCTTTTCTTCCAAGGAGCAAGCGTCTTTTAATTTCATGGCTGCAGTACCATCTGCAGGGATTTTGGAGCCCCCAAAAATAAAGTTTCTCACTGTTTGTATTGTTTCCCCATCTATTTGCCATGAAGTGATGGGACTGGGTGCCATGACCTTAGTTTTCTGAATGTTGAGCTTTAAGCCAACTTTTTCACTTTCCTCTTTCACTTTCATCAAGAGGCTCTTTAGTTCTTCTTTGCTTTCTCCATAAGGGTGGTGTCATCTGGGTACATGAGGTTATTGATATTTCTCCCAGCAATCTTGATTCCAGCTTGTGCTTCCTCCAGCCAAGCATTTTGCATGATGTACTCTGCATATAAGTTAAATAAGCAGGGTGACAATATACAGCCTTGACATATTCCTTTCCCAATTGAAAACCAGTCTCTTGTTCCATGTCTGGTTCTGACTGTTGCTTCTTGACCTGCATATAGGTTTCTCAGGAGCCAGGTAAGGTGGTCTGGTATTCCCATCTCTTTAAGGTGAACTCTTGGGTGTTTAAAAACACACAAAGCAAAAAAAACAAAAAACAAAACAAAACAAAAAAAAACACACAAAGCTCTACTGGGAGCACAGCTAAACCTGGGAAACCTCCCTTTGGTCCTAGAACGTGTTTCTATTGCAGCAGGAGAGAAATGGAAAAATGCGGGGAGGAGGAGTTCCTTAAATAGAATCAGTTCAGACCTCTGAATAATCTGCTCTCTTGTCCCCAAAGTCTGCAGAGGCTGTATTATCTTCTGCCCTGAAATATCTCATGGACCCTCAAAACCATATTTTGAATCTCGGAACCCTTCAGTTCGTCCATTCATTCATGTACTTATTAAAGGCTTGCTATGTAGCAACAGCTGTGCTAGCCCTTGGCTCTAATCTCAAGGAGTGACTCATAAAATACATTTACCCTGACTTCCTAAATTCTTCAATCATAATCATTTTCAGCATGGTATCTGTCCTCAGCCAGATGTTAGGATAAAATTGATTCCCAGGAGCATTAACTAACACAGATGGATCTCAAGCAGATAAAGTCTGAGAAAGTATGGAGGACTTAGCTTGGAGAGAGAGAACTCAAAGGTCTTCAAATCACACACTTCACCCTCTGTTCTTGTTAACTAGACTGGTCTAGTGTTGGCAAAGGATGGAGTTGAGGTCCCAAGCTTCCTCCTCTCCTCATTCAGTTGCCCTCTTACTCGTCAACTTCCTACTTGGAATCCAAGGCCCAGTTTGGCCCAGCCTGACACTCTTCTTTCAAGGAGGGAGAAAACCATTTAAGAGAGAAAGAAGTGCTATTAACCAAACTCAAATGAAGACTGAGAACACATCCTTATCACCTGGTACATGGGCACTCCTGTTAGATTAGGGTAGATGGAAAGTCAGACCCTACGTCCACGCCAGTTGCATACAAATAGAGGCCGGGTATTTAACATTATGCTGAACTTTATCTTCAAGATGATATAAATCAGTGCATATATGCATATCATTGCTACTATCCCTTGCACTGATCCTTTCCATTTGTAAGATGCATCTTCTCACCAGTCAGAAATCTAGGCTAGGTTTAGTCATCATCCTGTGGCTCTAAGCAGACATCCATCCAAGTCACTGCGTGCTCACCGATGGGGCTCCTGTTTTAATCATCCTCCTTACTTGATTCTTATCATTTCAACAAGTTTTCTTCTCCTCTAATGTCTTCAACAAGTTGCTTTTCTTTTTTCACAGAGCCTTGGTTTCCCTTCAGCCAACTTACTAATTTTCTCTCGTGGTCTGAGGCTCACATCAACCTCTTGGTTAATGTTAATTAATGAGACAGACTGGGCAAAGTACTTTCTTAAATATAAACAAACAACAAGATGTAAGCTCTCACATCTAGCAGAGACAGCTAACTCTGGAATAACATGAGAAAGGTGAAGACCATCTTCCTGTAGGCCTCTGACTCAATGTATCACTTTGCCTGCTCTGAGAGGTGATGCTGAAATGTCCTACCTAGGGCTAGCTCATCATATTTAGTTCTGCTGCTTTTTTTAAAAAAGAGCCAAGAATATACAAGGAATAAAAGACAGTCTCTTCAATAAATGGTGCTGGGAAAACTGGACAGCTCTGTGTAAAAGAATAAAATTAGAACATCCTGTAACACCATACACAAAAACAAATTCAAATTGGATTAAAGACCTAAATGTAAAACCAGAAACCTCCTAGAGGAAAACATAGGCAGAACACTTTTTGACCTAAAATACAGCAGTATTTTTTTAATCTGTATCTTAAAGCAAAAAAGGGAAATAAAGGCAAAAATAAACAAATGGGACAGAATGAAACTTAAAAGCTTTTGCACAGTGAAGGAAACCTTCAGCAACATTGACAAAATGAAAAGACAACCCACTGAATGGGAGAAAATATTCACAAATGATATGACTGAAATGGGGTTAATATCCAACATATAAAAGAGCTCACACAACTCAACAACAACAAAAAAAGCTCTATTTAAAAATGTGCAGAAGAACAAATGGGCATTTTTCCAAAGAGGAAAGGCAGATGGCCAACAGTAATATGAAGATACTCAGCATCACTAATCATCAGAAAAATACAATCAAAACCACAGTGAGATACCACTTCACACTTGTCAGAATGACTGTCACCAAAAGGAACACAACACATGTTGGGGAGGATGTGGAGAAAAGGGAACCCTTGCACACTGTTGGTGGGAATGCAGATTGGTACAACACTGTAGAAAACAGCATGAAGGTTCCTCAAAAAACTAAAAATAGAGCTAACATATGACCTAAAATTCCACCCCTGAGTATATATCCTCCAAACAATTCCCATTAATTTGAAAAGATATGTACATGTCAATGTTCAAATCAGCATTATTTACAATTGCCAAGATATGAAAACAACCTGTGTCCATCAATAGATAGAATGGATAAAGATGCGGTATATATAGACAATAGAATACTTAGTCATTAAAAAAAAAAAGAATGAAATTTCACCATTTGCAGCAATGTGGACAGACTTAGAGGGCATTGTGTTAAGTGAAATAAGTCAGACAGAGAAAGATCAATAATGTATGATATCAGTTCTAGATGAAATCTAGGGAAAAAATACAACGAACTAGTGAGTATAATAAAAAAGAAGGAGATTTCCCAGACATAGAGAACAAAGTAGTGATTACCAGTGGGGAGGGGCAGAGAGCGGGCAATATTGGGGTAGGGAACTGAGAGGTACAGTCTATTACATATAAAATAAGCTACAAGGATATACTTCACAGCACAGGGATCATAACTAATATTTTATAATAATTATAAATGGAAAATAATCTTTAAAACTTGTGAATTACTATGTTGTACACATGTAACTTATATAAGATTGTACATCAACTATACTTCATTAAAAAATGAAAATTAAAAAGTAAAACACACACACAAAAGTTAATTCACAAGCTGTACTTGGAAACATTTTAATTGTAAAAATACACATAAGCTCAGTTCTTGGCTTTCATTAATCTTCCTTCCTTTTCATTACACACTACAGGGAAACTACCACTGACAATGTGGCTTGTGTCCTCCCAGACCACTTTCTAGGTAGATAGATGAGAAGATATAGGTATAGCTAAATATACATATGATGCAGTTTCATTTTGTGAAATTTTGTTCTGCTTACAAAAATGAAATTGTACTGTTCATTTAGTTTAGCAATGTGTTTTAAGTTAATATGTCTTGAATATATTTTCCTATCTCTAAGCACAGACCTTCCGTATTCTTTCAGCTGCTTCATAATTATGAATCTACCATAATTTAATCATCAGTTCCAAGGTGCTTAGCAATGCTCACTCTTCCCAGAAAAAAAATGCTAAAAGAAATACTCTTGAATACCACTTTGCACATATGTGGGAATATTTTTCTAGTATAGATAATTATTTTAATAAAAAGCTGCCAGATTTCTCTAAAAACTACTTAACTAATTGTCATGCCCTTCATTTTTCCACATCTTCTTATAACAATCTCCAATTTTTGTTTGTTTTTAAATATTTGTTACAAATATTTCCTCTGTTTCTGTTCCTTGATCATTGTTATGGTCTAGGAACTTTGTACAGAGTTATATTGTGAATATTTTTCTTTATTGTGTTTGCATTTAGCATATTGACTCAGAGACTTTGCCCACCTCAGATTTATAAACATATCCCCTATTTCCTTCTAATTTTTAACAGCTTTAAAATTCGACCGCTTTATCTACCCTGAGTTCATTTTTGTGTATAATTTAAACAATTTACCTTTTCCCCCAAAAGAATTGCCATTGGCACAAAATCATTTACTGAATAGTTAATGCTTTCCTCTCTTGTATCAAATGCTACTGTTATAATTTGCAAAGTTCAGTGCATTTATTGTAGTCATGTATGACTGTGAGAACTGGACCATAGAGAAGCCTGAGTGCAGAAGAACTGATGCTTTTGAACTGTGGTGTTGGAGAAGACTCTTGAGAGTCCCTTGGACTGCAAGATGAAACCAGTCAATCTTAAGGGAAATCAACTCTGAATATTTATTGGAAGTACTGATGCTAAAGTTGAAGCTCCAACACTTGGGCCACCTGATGTGAAGAGCCAACTCATTGGAAAAGACCCTGATGCTGGGAAAGATTGAGGGCAGGAGGAGAAGAGGATGGCAGAGAATGAGATGGTTGGATAGCATCACGGACTCAATGGACATGAGTTTGAGCAAACTCGGGGAGATGCTGAGGAACAGGGAAGCCTGGCGTGCTGCAGTCCCTGGGGTCACAAAGAGTCGGCCACCACTGAGCGACGGGACAGCAACAACATGCATATTGTTCTGTTTCTGAACTCTCTACTGGGTGTAGCAGATCTGTTGTTCCATTTTTCCATGAACACCAGACTGTTTCAATTACTATGAGTTGAGTACACTTTAATATAGAAAATAAAATTCCTTCTTACTTAAAAAGAAAAAAGTCTTAGTCATCCTTGTGTTTTATTTTCCAAGATGAACTTTATACTTAACCTGCCAAATTCCACAATATTTCTTGTAGGAATTTTTATTTAAATTACTTCAAGTTTATAGCTACTTATCACATTTTTATTAAATATAATTCTGTAACTAGATGTTAAAAACAACAAGATAAGAATTGCCTTCAGGAAAACAGGAAAATTCCTTTGCGATGTTGATAACCACATACTACATTTTCTACTGAATGTATAAAGTGATGTGGAATTTAAAGACTGGAAGCAGAGATTAAAGATTTGCTTTTCCAAAGCTTTTCCTAATTGTTTACAAAGCTTTCTGGAAAAGAATCCACCTGCAATGTGGGAGACCTGGGTTGGGAAGATCTCCTAGAGAAGGGAAAGGCTACCCACTCCAGTATTTTGTGGCTTCCCTCGTGGCTCAGCTGGTAAAGAATCCGCCTGCAATGTGGGAGACCTGGGTTCAACCCCTGGGTTGGGAAGATCCCCTGGAGAAGGGAAAGGCTCCCCACTCCAGGATTCTGGCCTGGAGAATTCCAGGGACTCTATAGTCCATGGGGTCACAAAGGATCGAGCATGACTGAGTGACTTTCACTTTCACTATCTCACACCACTAAAAGCAGAAGTTAAGTTGGGGTTTCTGGGTAATGAAACAAATCATCTCACAAAGGGTAAACAGTTAGCGGATCGCAGGAATCTGATCCCACAGTGACCAGGACTTGGCTAAGGAGCGCTGAAGAGGATGAAGGGGAAGCAACACACGGGAACTGTGTCCAAGGAGGAAACGGGCTGTCCTCACACCCTTGTTTGATGATTAAGGGTGTGAGGCATTACAGCTGAGTATTTGGCTTCTTTGTCCTTGGGTTTCCACTCAGGGCAGAGAGTCGTCAAGACCAGAAGCAGTTAATCCTATTCTTCACTTCATTCGTGGATCTTTAATATGCCTGATTCATGTTCGGGCACCTTGCGGGATTATAGTCTGCTATTTTCTGATTGTGACCTTGAGAAATACTGCCTGGGGTTTTCACACATGGTTAATCTTTTGACTAACTTTAATCTAGTTACACAATAACCTAATTCATTTAAAAGGGAAAACAAGCTTGGATAAGCCCTGTTATTGCTTTAAAGTCACAAAAACATCAAAGGTAAACCTATATATTTCATTGCCCAGAATATTTGGAATCTTTCAGGATTCTGGGTCCTAGGATCCCAAGAACGTTAGTTCTTCAAAAGATGCTCATCATCGTCATTGCTGTGCTGTGTTAGCCACTCACTCAGGTCCGACTCTGTGACCCCATGAACTGCAGCCCGCCAGGCTCTTCTGCCCACGGGATTCTCCAGGCAAGGATACTGGAGTGGGTAGCCGTTCCCTTCTCCAGGGGATCTTCCCAACCCAGGGATCAAATCCAGGTCTCCCACATTGCGGGCGGATTCTTTACCATCTGAGCCACAAGGGAAGTCCAAGAATACTGGAGTGGGTAGTCTATCCCTTCTCCAGGGGATCTTCCCGACCCGGGAATCAAACCAGGGTCTCCTGTGTTGCAGACGGATTCTTCACCAGCTGAGCTACCAGGAAAGCCCTCATCATCATTCCTCTCAGCATTTACTGACTAGTCACCTGGACCTTTGTTAAGTGCTGTGTATCTATTACTTAATTAACCTACTCTTTCAAGGAGTAACTTTCCAGGAGATGGGTACTCCTAGTATTTTCATTTTACACATGAAGAGACTGAAGTGAACAAAAGCTAAGTAAGCTGTCCAAAAACAGGCTACCTCTAAGGGACAGGCTCTGTGTTGACCACACAGTCTGATCCCTGAGCCTAGACTGAACATTTACTCTCAATGATTGAATTAACAGGCTCTTTGCCTAGACATAGAGATCTTTAAGAAGCTGCTAATTACCACTCACCTTTTTGTTACTTTATTTGAGAACCTGTTTTCTTTCCCTAGTGCCATATTTAGATGTATTGAGGCCACATATTTGAGCTCAGAGCTTTGATTCAAATGAAAGAGAAAGTGAGTCATCAGATTTTAGATGCTTCTTTGACCCAAGTGTTCTAATTTTGCTTGTTCTCCTTGGACATGCACAAACATCCTGAATGCTTTTGTGACCGAAGCTTCCGAAGTCAGACAGAAACATCCCTTGCCTCACTTCCCGTCATTCACCCTCACGTCTGTCCCTCACCTCTTCTGCAAACTCCGTCCACTGCCTTTCTACGTTAGCACCCGCCGGCTGGGCACCGAAGATAAAACTTGCCATTCTTCCGCTCTTTTCAAGCTGCCTAATTTTTTTGTGTGTATTTGAAGTTTGTGTAAGTTACTGAAAGCCAGATTCTTTCCTGGAGACATGAAGATGAAGGTCTTTGTAAGAAGTGGACCCCCTGCAAGTAATTTCTGGTTTTGGGAATTGTGGGCGGAACTTGATGCGATATGATCTTTCAGTTCAACTTAAAGACAGCTGTGACATGTCAATCTAACCCAGAATAATCTAATAACTTGATAATGACAGAAGAGTTGTATAAGCTGCGTTTATCTAACTACTTTGTGACGAACGAACAAGCTGTTTTCCAGTCTGCCTTGACACCCTAACTGTCACTGAAGGCGCATCTGAAAAAAATTGTCTGGGCCGCACACAATTTAGCTTAAATAAGGTACAATGAAGAAATGCCTGCTGGTGACGCTCCCACTTTCTTTTTGAGAAAATGTCTGAGTATATTGGCATTGGGAAAAAAAATCCCACAAACCATCTGTGCTAAGAGCTGTCTGAGTCAAGCTCTCCGAGTGGGATTCCAGGCAGCCCCTTTCAAAGGCAGCACCGCTGCAGAACAAGCTGCCCATGTGTTCTGTTTACAAGAGGCTGGGGGGATGGAAGTGTTCTGCTCTCAGACACACCGCCTCAGTGTGATGGGCTCTGGTGTCTGCGGGGGTAATCTGCTGCAGGGGCATGGGCTCTGAACACCATCACACCACTCGAGGCAGAGTCTTCATTCCAAGGTGTTTATCACAAGGAAGGACCAACTTCCTTCCTTCATTTGGGGTGCATCCTTCCTTTAGCCCTGCTCCAAATGTCTTTCTAGAGATGCAGAGCAGAATTGCTGAAAGTACTGCAAGGAGAATGAGAAATGAGGGGCAACTGTTTCTACAAGTTTTCACACCCATTGGAGACATTCTCCTCCATTCAAATAACACACACACACACACACACAACACAGATTTTAAAGCCATATTGGAAAGATGGTTTGAAAAGATGAAAGTAAATACTGTGCTAACTTTGAAAATACATTGGGGCCTGAGATGAATCCAAAGGTATCATTATTTGTGGGCAAGTATGCTTTCTCCTGGGAACCCCTGAATGAGAGCACATGTTCAAAATCATAACTGAATGAAAGAGACAACAAATACCAATTCCTCACAAGTCAAGGTCAAGAGTAGATTAGTCGTCATCCATTAATAAATCTGAAACCACAGTGTCGTGTGTTCCAAGTCATCTTGAATACAATTATGAATAGGGCTAAAATGTTTACATAGGATGAAAAAGAAATGAATAATTCTGAATCATAATTCAGCCCACATCTGAAAACTAGCTCATATTAATTTATAGTTCAGGAACATGTGGCTTCCATTATACTTCCAGTCAGCCCCACTAGAACCAAATCAATTTTAAAATAACAAAGTCAGAAGTATAAACCAGGAATTCAAGCCCCAGTTTCAGCACTGCATAATATATGCAGCTTTCTCACATTCCTCCTGTGACTGTGAGATAAGATGCCTGAGTTTTTTCTTCTTCTTTCGGGCAGAGGATAAAACTTATCAAAATCAACTTTTTTCTTTTTTCTTTTTAGGTCTACTGTCAGCATTTGAAAGAGTGAAGTTATTCTTGAGATCTGGGATCATGTTTCATCACAGAATAAAACATGGCAGTACTAAAAGAAAAAAAAAATCACTTTTCTATTTTGTTAAAAATAGCTGTGGTATTTTTATCCCCATGTGAAAAAAAGCAGTAGAGGGTTTACCTTTCACCCTTTAATGTTTCGTTGACCTGTGTCTGGGCCCTCTTGACTGCTTATTTCTAGTTTCCCACTACAAACGCTAGTGGCCACGGTTTCTTTCCGCCAGAAGTTGCCTGTCTCCTAAAATAGGTCTGCTTCTGCAGCCTGCTATCAGTAGGCAGTGGCAGATTATTCTGACCCATCCCAAACGCTCCCCGAAGGGCCTGCAACTCCCCTTTCGGTCTTGATCGTGAGCAGGGTTGTGTCACACGGAGGCCCCGGAATGAAGCAGCAGTGACGCTGGCTGATTTCTGAGGCCGAGTTCACTTTCCCTTGTGAGCTGGAACGCTCGTGCCCGAGTCCTGAACCCCCCTGCAGGAGGCCCTCTGCCCCAGAGCAGCCACGCTGTGAGGAAGCCCAACCTCACCCACCACAAGAAGCTCTGAAGAAGACTTGGGGGAGCGTGACCAGAACCCCAGCTGCTCCTGCCCCCGCTTCTCCAATTCAGACACTGTCTGCAACCACATGAGCACCGTGAGCCAGAACCTTCCTGCAGAGCCCCTTTCCCAGACAGCTGTCCCCCAGAAACAGGAGAGATAAGGAAATAGTTGTGTGCCTTAAGCGACTACGTTTGGGAGTGTTTTGTTACATGGCAATAACTAGAACACGGGGACCGAGAAGAAAGTAAATTCCAAATTGGAGTAGTACCCCCGCTTCAGAAATTGATTGGCAGAAGAATTTCTGGAGAAAGTCTATTTAAACACAGACATTCTGCTTGGCAAGTTCCACTATTTCTCATTAGGATGTTGCAAACTCTAGATCATAGTTGGCGTAGAGATTGAGACATTTAAATCATAAAGGTTAATCTTATTTTCTTCAATCTATAACTAACTACCCAAGTGAAATTGCAAAAGAGTCAAACCCAGAAAGAAAGTGGAGTTACATGGCAAGTAGTTTGGAGTTACTTTGAATCAATCAAATTTTTTTTCCTGAGCACAACTCCCCTCTCTCGTGGACAAGGTCTTTCCCCCGTTTTCAAAGTGGTAAATACCAGGAGGGACTCCTTACAGGCAACAAAGAGATGGGAGCTCTGTCTTCTCCAGGGCCCCACTGCTCCCCACAGCACTTGGAGAAGAGAAAGTCTGAGATTCAGTAAGACCTTTACAGGTGTCCATGAGGTAGTAATAAATAGCTATAACATCAGACTCAAATCAGCTAGACTTCATGGCAATCATGTGGCTGGAAGTGAAAAATGGGATAAAACAAAGGAAAATGTTACCTCCTAGTAGCTGCCTTTCCTGGTGAAGGTGTCAGTCACTCAGTCGTGTCAAATTTTTGAAACCCCATGGACTGTACCCTCCAGGCTCTTCTGTCCATGGACTTCTCCAGGTAAGAATACTGGAGTGGGTAGCCATTCCTTTTCCAGGGGATCTTCCCGACCCAGAGGTTGAACCTGGGTCTCCTGCACTGCAGGCAGATTCTTTAGCATCTGAACCACCAGGGAAGCCCTGTAACCTCATCTCAGAGAGCTCTTCTTCCTTCAGTCTCAGGGCCTCTGCCTTCTGCTCCTCCAAAAGTCTTACTCCCCCAGGCACGCGATGTATTAACAGTTGATCTTTGGTCTTGCAGAGCGAGATTGCAGACTCCTGAGATGAGGGACACCGGGGAAACCTGCTGTGACCCCAGGGCCTGGATCAGAACCTGGCACACAGTAAGTGTTCATCATTGAATATTTGTTGAATAATTTCAATTCCGATTTCAAGCAAAATTAAAAATAGGTAGTTGGATGAGAGAAAGACTTAGGTGCAAAAAAAGAGAAAAATCCCTGCTTTAGGGACTGAAAACAGATAGGCTCTCGCTGGAACACATTAGAAAGCCTTGCTGATTCCCGCCGTGTCCCAGGCTTCATTTTTTAGGCTAGAGTTAACAAGATGCAGCAGAGCAGCAGACACATGATTCAGGAACAGGCCGCTTCTAACACACAAGGAACCTTCTTTGCAAAATACCTTTGGCCAGAGAGGAAACAGCAGTCTTGGATTCATTTTCCTTTCTCGTGGTTCCGGCATTGACAGACATTCCCTTTTCATTTTTATTGACCACATTTTACATATGTGAGTGAAAAATCTATCAACAGCATCCTTATCACTTTGGAACCATAATCCAGAAAGTAGGACCATGTCTATCACTCTTTAAATCACTTACCTAATGCTTCTATAAAATAGAGCCCGATTTTATATTTGGGTCCGCTGAGTCCTTCCTCCATGCATTTAGCAAACACCTACTGCATGCACACGCACGGTGGGCATTGTCGGGGAAGCCGAGGGACTCAGTCTCGGCGACAGGGGCCCCTGCAGGCGGCGCCATTCTCAGTGAACACCTGTGCCGCACCAGCTGTACGGCAGCTTTCACGATATTCTTTAATGTCATGGAAGATTTCCTCCGAATTGTGCTGTCCTGTCTGTGAAAAGCCGGAAGCGGAGGGGAAGCGCATCGGACAGCTGGTGTGCGCGCCGGTGACGAGCGAGAGCCGAGGGCTGAGTTTCTATTCCTCCCACTGCCGCCGTAGTCACCACGGCGTGGAGAATCAGTCATTTCAGCACATCTCCAGATCACAGGGGTTTGCTTTTTTTTTTTTTTAATTGTCTGACTTCATGAAGACATTTTTACAGTTGAATATATCAAATTCATTTACTCATCTGTTCATTTATTCAACAAATACGTCTCGAGTTTCTGCTACCTGCCGAATAGCACTCTACCTCAAGGAGCTTGTGGCTTTGAAGAAAGATAGGCATGAAAACACAACTTCAATATAAGAACTTTGATTTCACAAAGATAAGTGTCGGCCTGGGCCAGGCAGGGGGAGGAGGCGGGTGGGGTGGGAGGAGCAGAGGGCAGGAGCCTGCCTCTGCGGCGAGCAGTGAAGGGAGGTCCACAGACGGATGAGAACTGGGCCGCGGGGCAGAGAATCGGGAAGAGACGCTCAGCGGGGAGGCCAGCGGGCCAGACGGGAGGCTGGGGAGGGAGGACCCTTACGGGCAGGGGGAAGTCGGGAGAGAGGAGGATGCGGCACAGGACTCGTATGATAGAATGAAAGTCAAAGAAAGGGGAAAGGGGGCTGAGAAGCTGGAGGAAGAGGAGTCTCCTCGCGGAAAGACCTTGCATCTCGTGCAAAAGGGGTACACATCTACCCCAGGGGGCATGAGAAAGCAGCAAAAGAATAATAGAATCAGATACTGTTTTATAGACATCTGCTGACAGCATCCCGAGGGCTGAACTAATGATAACGGAGGAGAGGGTGGGGAAAGCAGAAGACAGACAGTAAGGGAAGCTGCCGAAATAACACAGGGGAGAGATGATATTATCCTGATCTGAACAGATTCAGGTTTGACTCTTTGATTAGCTGATGATCAATATGAAGTAATGAACAGAGAAAAATTAGACCTAAGGC
Organism: Cervus canadensis; assembly: GCF_019320065.1. Taxonomy (NCBI): domain Eukaryota; kingdom Metazoa; phylum Chordata; class Mammalia; order Artiodactyla; family Cervidae; genus Cervus; species Cervus canadensis. Next base: position 72,567,535 of record NC_057397.1, on the reverse strand, counting down.
TTGACTTTAACAGATACTGATTTAGTATCTATTGTCCTCCAGATGACGTGGCAATTGCCAGGGAGGAATTCGTACTTGTCCTAAGAAAGCTCCAAGCTTGAGGAGTGGGACAAATCAAGGCAGCAGCAGCAGCACCCAACAAGGGCTACAGCGAAGCATGGAAGGCCCTAGAAACAGTGAGGGAGGGTCCACGTTCTCTGAGTATCACAAACACCAACTTCACAAGAGCTAGCACGTTTTGAACACGTGTGTGTGTGTCCACTTATATTTGTAGTATGTGTGTTTAGTCACTCAGTCGTGTCCGACTCTTTTGCAACCCCATGGACTGCAGCCCTCCAGGCTCCTCTGTCCATGGGATTTTCCAGGCAGGAATGCTGGAGTGGGTTGCCATTTCCTTCTCCAGAGGATCTTCCCGACCCGGGGATCGAACCTGAGTCTCTTGGGTCTCCTGCATTGGCAGGCAGGTCCTTGACCACTAGTGCCACCTGGGAAGTCCAACTATCCCACAGTATTCTGTAATTACGTGGTGGCTCATTTGGACTACATCCAATTCTTTTTCTTCTTTTTTTTTTTAGCTACATTAAACACTTTATTTCACTTAAAAAAATACCAATTTGAAGAAAGTGTGGTAATATGTGTTAAAGCTAGCTTGTTAGATACATGAATGTCTTATCCAGTATTCATTTCCTTTCTCAGGCACAAGGCATGGGCAGACATTACCTTGTCACTTCTGTTTGGCTAAGCAACAGTACTTTCGAAGTTTCTAATTTTTCCCTGTGACTATGATTATCCAAAACACACAGTTACATTAATTTTTTTTAAAAGGCATTAAAGATAACCTTTTGCAAAGGTACATACACATTTGGACTGCTAATGACAGCACCTAATTTATATTGCTCCCGTTAATAATGGATTTAGCTTTTACTTAACAAGGTTTTAAGGAAACATTAACAGATTGCAAATCTTGTCCCACTTTTGTGCTCTAGTTAACAGCCCAGCCGAATATTAACCGCTAATTGGTTTCACAGAGGACAGAGCCTGAGGTCCCTTAGAGCACTGTGTTCAACCAACGTGACTGACATGCCTCCTGCTGCTGCTCCCACCACAGGCCTGGGGTGAAAACTGGGTTTCTGAAGGACACAACGGGCTTCTCTTGTGTAGCTATCCTGGGTGCTGCATGGCTGTTGGGAAGACATGGTTATGTGGTTGACAAGCGTTTGAAAGAAAGTGAAAATGAAAGTCGCTCAGTCGTGTCCGACTCTTTGCGACCCCATAGACGATACAGTCCATGGAATTCTCCAGGCCAGAATACTGGAGTCGGTAGCCTTTCCTTTCTCCAGGGGGTTTTCCCAACCCAGGGATCGAACCCAGGTCGTTTACATGCAGGTAAATCCAGCCTTGATTATCTCAAATTATCTCTGAGATCCTTAGACAACAAGTGCCTGTGATAGCACCTTTATCAGCTGAAAGCTTTGCTGCCTTATCCTTTACACATGACTTAATTCAACTCAGAGAAGCACATTCTCAGGCGCTGCAAGGGCTCTCTGGCCCCAGGACTGTGCTTCATCTGCCATCTGTGCAAGCTGTTTTCAGGGCATCAATCTTTTAAGTTTCTGAAAATCAGAAACCATGTCTTATATGTATTCTGCAAACCCCGATGCGCTGCACAGGGGATGTAGACGAGATTCTTCTGCGTTGGCTCTGCTGCCTGCCATCTGTGTGTGTGTGTGTGTGTCTTCCTCGCTCAGTCCTGACTGACTCTTTGTGACCCCATGGACTATGGCCTGTCAGGCTCCTCTGTCCATGGGACTCTCCAGGCAAGAATACTGGAGCAGGTTGCCATTTCCTTCTCCAGGGGATCTTCCCGACCCAGGGATTGAACCCAGGTGCCATCTGTACATCTTAAGCAAATTTCCTTCACTTCCCCAAGCTTCAGTGTACTTATACGAAAAAAGAGGGAATAATATCTTTTGAGGACTAAATTAGATAACAAAATTTTTAAATGCTCTGGAGACCTAAGTAAAATTGCCTAACAAATATAATCTAAAACAATTAATAATGCATATATTACCAAGGTTACACTTATATGAATATAATCTTGCTATTGATGATTAAGGGCAATCAGTGAAAATAACCCCACCCTTTTCCCCACAGATTGCAAACTTCTTAGAGAAAGAATTTCTGAAAGGAGAAAAAAATTTTGTTTTACATGGTTTGTATGGTACTGCGTTATGTGGCAATAAGCTTACTTTTTTATGATAATAGAAATGCTATCAATTATCTCCAGAAATTATAGTGCTGAGTATACCTATGATATTTACCAAGAAAACATGTTTTAAGTCAAAATACAATCCATTTAAAGTGTGTTTATTCTAATTAGAAAAAAAAAGTTCAGGAAATATTTATATTCACTGCCCAAAATTGAGAGGAAAAGATTCAAAGAATGAAAAATATGAAATCAATATATTCAAGGTGTTGGTCATCTTACAAAATAAATTCCTGTGTTTAAAAATCACACCAGTGCAGGGGGGGTGGGAGTGGAATCACACCAGTGAAGTGAAAATAGGAATTGTAAATGTTGCATTCCTTCTGGAATATTTGGTTTCTATGCATTTCATTGCTACACTGTTTTGCTTTTTTTTAACTTGAAGGATCAAAATTCTATTAAAGATAAGTAATGCTGTTTTTGAAAGGCCTAACATTTCTAGTTGGGGATGCTAAGTCCAAAACCCCTCATCAGCTTAGGCTGCGTGAAGTATCTCCTTTATGGGTCTTATCGACTGACAAAAATGCACGATCTAAAAGTTGGGGATAATGTTTTATTTGGCAGACATACTGAGGACTTCAGCCTGGGACTCAGCCTCTCAGGGGTTTCCCTGGTGGTACAGTGGTAAAGAATGCACCTTCCAGGGCAGGAGTGCAAGAGTCAGAAGGATTCCCTGGAAGAGGAAGTGGCAACGCACCCCAGGATTCTTGCCTGGGGAAACCACACGGACAGAAGAGCCTGTTGGGCTACCGTCCATGGAGTCGCAGAAGAGTCAGGCATGACTGAGCCAGCAGGGACTAGGTACGGCCTCTCAGATGGCTCCGAGGGGTTGCTCCAAAGAGATAAGGAAGCAGCCAGGATATATAGGAGCTTTCACACACACGCACACACACACACAAAACAGGCTGTTGAAACTTCAAAAGATTACTGTTAATTAAAGAAAACCAGACATCTCAAGTTTAGGGATTTAGTACTTTTCTCTATCAGGGAAGATGCAGAAGACTGGAGTCATTGAAATCATTTCTCTGATATGTCCCTTAACTCTCTGGGGCCAGTATCCTCTTTCCTACATCCTGAATCCCCTCAGGGCTACACCACCGGGCCTGGGGGCTTCAGTGGCTGAGGCTCAGTGGCCCCAGCATCCTTGGTTTAGTGCTGAGGCAGGCAGCGTAATTTGTCTACAGTCTCAACCCACGCTTTTTACCTGGGGAGTCAATGAAATATGCAGTAGAAATTAAAAAGGTATTATCCAGACCTTAGAAGTAAGGTAGCCAATGAGCTTATTCCACCAATATACCATCTCCATGCTCAAAGACTCCACCGCTGTGCTTCTTGCCTTCAACCCAGTAAGCAAGAGAGCCAGCTGCCTCACCTAAGCCGGCGTCCAGCTGGGAGCTGACCACTTCCCCCCAAATAAGAATATGCCATAATGGGGCATGAGATAGGTGGGAGGAAGCGATCCGATATTAGCACTCCCTAAGGAGCAGTTTACAAAACGCTCCTAGGAATGCCCTTAGTCCTTTAGAGATTACCTTCCCACACTCAGTAACTGGAGGCTTTTCTTAAGGATTTGTTTGCTGGGTGTTTCCTTGACTAGCCACTGCTATTTTTCTTTTTTTCTTTTTTTTTTTTTGCTGTCTTACTATCACGTGTTAGTCGCTCAGTCGTGCCCAACTCTTTGCGACCCCATGGACTGCAGCCCACCAGGCTCCTCTGTCCATGAGATTTTCCAGGCAATGATACTGGAGTAGGTTGCCATTTCCTTCTCCAGGGGATCTTCCCAACCCAGGGATCAAATCCAGGTCTCCTGCACTGCAGGCAGATTCTTTACCGACTGAGCTCCAAGGGAAGCCCATTTTCCTTATTCAAATAATTTTGAATTGTCATGGTTTTTATTAACTGTAATCAATTCACAGCCTATCACCTGGCTGATGACCAGCAGGGCAGAGCTCAGCCCTCTGCACTTTGGAGGCCCTGAGTGGCCACTTGGTGAATGGCCACTGAAGTTACCGCGCGTGTGGTTCCAAAAGAGACTGGAAGCAGCGACGTCCCAGATGGCTCAATGGTAAAGAACCCGCCTGCTGATGCCGGAGATGCGGGTTCGATCCCTGGGTTGGGAAGACCTCCTGGAACAGGAAATGCCAAGAAGACTATAAGTCAAAGAAAATCCTGCCATTTCCCTCACGTTGTGGAATCCAGCACACATTTTTCCATGAAAAAGAGGACATTTTCAACACAAGCAGATTACGCTGGATGACAGGCTCTTGAAACACTAGTTTTCATTTTAAGGTTAATCTTAGTCCTTTGAAGATTTGAGATACCTGGGTGGCTCCGTACGGCATTTGGAATCTCTTTTTTTCTGATCTTCCACCTGCAACACAGGGATCTGATGCCAAACTACTCCCAACTCTGAAACCATACATTAATTTTTTTTTTCTTCCTGTAAGAGAAGAGCTGACTCATTTGAAAAGACCCTGATGCTGGGAAAGATTGAGGGCAGGAGAAGGGGACGACAGAGGATGAGATGGTTGGATGGCATCACCGACTCAATGGACATGGTTTTGGGTGAACTCCAGGAGCTGGTGATGGACGGGGAGGCCTGGCGTGCTGCGGTTCATGGGGTCACAAAGAGTCAGACACGACTGAGCGACTGAACTGAACTGAACTGAAGATTAATTACATCCAAGTTTTACAGAGACACACAGAACCTTATTATTTTCACTTTTGTTGAAAATGAAGCATCGTATTCTGATATAAAGTGACCGATGATACTGTAATCAAATGTTCTTTATATTTCCAATTAAGGATTGGTTCTAGGAGTAAAAGTCTTTTTGGGCAACGAATAACCATTTATGCATTCAGTAGTACATCCTGAAAACGTGTACTGAATCCTTTCTACACTCTGTACCAAACAGATCACCCAGCATCGCCTGGGCCTGGAGCACGTCCTGACCCATTCACAAGCGGGCTGAGGTGAGACCGATGACTAACCATCGGGGTGGCCCTAGCAGATCTTCAGAGACACTAAATACAGAATGAAGATGACGGAGATGTCAGAAGTCTTCAGAGAGAAGAAACACAGATGCCTTTTGATCTCCTATCCCTTTTCTCCCCATCCACCACGTTTCATGTTTCTCTCCTAGTGGGTGTTCTTAGAAAGCTGATTTTTTTTAGGCACCCCATGAGCCCGCTAATACTTGGGCAGCTGCCTGATAATCATAAGGACAAATGACCAACATTCAATAGAGTGATGAATGCTTTAAAATTTAAAAGTAGTTTAAAACAATTGCTGCTAAAATTCAGCACAGTGAATGCAATTAACATGAAGCCAAATTTGCTTTCACAGATTACCGGTGGGGGGGGCGGGGGCATGGCAGGGAGATTGGTTCCTCTCCTCTTTAGAGAGGAATTTACACTTCAATACCCCAATAGAGGAAGAAAGGGCTTCCCCTGGTGGCTCAGAGGTAAAGAATCCAACTGCAGAGCGGGTGGGGAAGATCCCCTGGAGGAGGGACGGCCACCACTCCAGTATTCTTGCCCGGAGACTCCCGTGGACAGAGGAGCAGAGGGCTATGGTCCAGAGGGTTGCAGAGAGTCAGACCTGAATGAAGCCACTGAGCACGCACACATGGAAAGAAAAGCCCCTTCTCACAGCGACCCTGCTGTTTTTCACTCACACAGCCCTGGCGCCCCCTCCCAACTCAGGACCGAGAGCGGCAGCCCGAGCGGAGACGTGAGCAAACCACGCGCTCTGGCTCTGTCACAACTCGGAATGCCACCAAAGGCGGAGGTGCTGGGGCAACAGTTTCCATCTGAGTGTGCAAATAGGCATCGTGATGGCAAGAATGATTGTGTGGACAGTATTTCATCCATGTGCTTGTGACCGGGTCACTTCCAATTATGTTTTTAATCCCAAAGCCTGGACCTTGTCCACAGTAAAAATAACAACAGGGTAGTTTTAAAATTTACCCACTAAGAGATGGCCAAATATATTTACCTAAGGGAAAAACTTAGAGGAAAGATCTCCGCCTAAAGTGTACGTTAATACCTCTTATCCCATCTCCATCACTTCCCTCACGAGTCTGCAGGCCTTGTGAAAAACTGAAGGCATCACGGCATGAACCGGGGAGCCTGGTGGGCACAGGCTGTGTCCACGGGGCCACAAAGAGGCGGACATGACTGAGCAGCTAACACACACTTGGAACAATACCTCATTCCAGCCGCCACCACACCTGATGTGGTGAAGAGTGAGGCTTTGTTCTCCTTATTCCTTCAGCAAATATAATGTACCCTTAAATATGGAAACACAACAGAACTCTAGGTTAAAACCAGACAGCAGTGGGGATCTGTATGTGTGTGTGTTGGTGGGTATACGCACCCATGCCGTTCTCTGCTTTAATGTCATAGAGCTGTCTGCAAAGGGAATAAGTGATCCACGCTTTCACCTGGTAGAAGAATATTTAAAAAAAAAAAAGTGACTTCTTGTGAGTTTTAAAAATCCTTCTCATGAGATTTCCAAGAATTTTCCAGTCTTACTCATTAAACTACCCTAAATTGTAGATTATCAGAATTTTTGTTGATCAGATGGTTGCTAAAAAGTGGTAACTGGCTATTCATGACCATTTTTATTATAGACTAATTGAAGAAAATTAGGAGGAAATAACTATTTGCATATTTTACGGTTCCAGAAAACACAAAATTAGAGGAAGCCTTACTTGGTGTCTTGGAATTTGTTCCTCTTTTTCAAAATGCCAACCCTAGCTGCAATTATGGGCATTCAGTTTTCTGAGAAAAAGTCTCCCACAGCACTTGACAGTTATTCAAATCTTCTTTATCTCAGGTGAAACAGATGCTAATATCTATTCTGAAAAGAAAAAGGATGGAACTAGAGACCCAGAGATCCAACCGTAGAAAGCCATTAGGTCGGGTATTGCTGTCTTCAACTTAATCCAAATTCAACATCTAACTGCTGAATTTTTTTATTTTTGTTAAGGGCTAATTTTTCCTAAGAGATTTGAGGTGTTTGCATAACCCATGCACCATCTAGTGGTAACATGAGGGAAAAGTCCACACAGAAAAATAAAACAGGAGAGCCTTTCGGAGAGAACAATTGACAAAATAGTCCTTCATCATTGAAATAATACTTAATGAGATATACCATTTCTTATTATAAATAATTAAACTGTCTGAAATTATTTTAATAAACTTTGAGTTGTGTTTATCTAGAGGATTATCTGCAGTAAAAGGAAAGTTGTGTCTCTGAATTTTATATGTAAATTCACTGGAGACAATCGCTATTGTGTTTTAGATCAGCATGTAATCACTGCTCATTCACTTTCTTGCCAGAACAAGAGTAGGTCAGGGATTAAGTGTTCTGAATAAGGATCAGATTAGCTGGGATCAGATTTCTGGCTCTGCTTTCTGTTACCTGAATGACCTTTGGCAAAATTACCTAAGATCTCTGGCCTTCAGGAGATAAAATAAGAAAGCACACATTAAGCAGTTATAAAAATCCTTGATGCAAATCAGCTACTCATTAAATGGCAGGTTAATTATTATGAAACTAAAAAAAATTGCAAAAATTCCCTATTTACCTAGTTTTTCAATCAAGTCAATATAAATCACCAAAGTTTTTTACCACTAACATCATAGGCTTGCCATTTGCTGTGGCTGGCTACTCCCAGAATAGATAGAATTTACAAATTTCCATGGGAATTTCAAAGGCTCGGCCGGGGCCACTTAGGCCCACTTAGTCAACAAGAGTGCATCATTTGGACAATGGATGGGGAAGGGTGGTGGCAAAATGGAATTTCTGCCTCAGTGGACATGGGCCCAAAACACACCCCTCTTTGAGCCTTTTGATGGATAGTGGCCCATTCTTGAACTGTTTACTAAGCTATCTTTCTGCTTTCTGCTGATGGTGCTTGAGCCAGGCCACCATTCACTACTGAACAATGAACAAAGGAGAGCACCATTAAAATACATTCTAATTTATTTTATTAGTTTGGTTGCAAGAGAAGTCAAAGAGGAGGAAAGCTGTTGAAAGCACTGTCTGTTGAACAAGGCTCTTTGTGAAAGAGCATACGGTGGATGAGATCTGATTGTTGGAAGCTTAGAGCAGCAGAAAGTTTCAAAGAACGGAATGCAGGTGCTGCTAAAAGAAATTGAGTCCCATGGCAGGAAGGTGCCTGGACGGTGTTGGAGCAAAATGTGAGGACAGACTGCTTGGGCGTGAAAGACCGTGACATCCTCTATTCACTGTATCTTGCCTCATCCTGGGGCCAACAATTGATACTTTACTTTTGAAACACATTCTCAGTGACTATAATTCCATCATCAACTACAAACTAAATTGACTCCCTGCTTTTTGATTTATTCAACAAATATTTACTGAGTATCTGCTCCACCACCATCATTAAGCAGTTTCTCTATACACAGAGAGTAGTGAATTACTAGTAATAAGTCAATGACTGACTTTCAATTGTTGATGAAAGATTAATTAATAACCAACCTAAAAAAGAAATAGATTTTATTCATGCCTAACTGAGGATTATAACCCAGGAAATAGTCTTTCAGAAAACTCTGAGGACTCTTCCACCTGTTAGAGGTGACGCACAGTTACATATGTTTCTGAGACAGAGTCATACCTGAAATGATGTTCTGACAGCTAACACAATCCAGACCTGCATGACAGTGAGTAGTGGGTCATCCTGACCCCTCACCAGACTAAGAAGAAATGCTGCCCCTTCAGGACGTCTGATCGATGCAGATATACAGCGCGCACTACCAGGGGAGGGATGAGCCCAAGAAGATGGAAAAGTTTTGTTTAGATTTTCTTGTCTTCCATAAAACATGAACTTTATTTCATCACTCTTCTTTTCATTCTTAGTGTTGAAATATGGTCTGCTCATTTAAACACTCATTCAACAAGTATTTTTTTACAGCCTGCAGTGTACTAAATGCACGTGGATTCGGTGACCCACTGGCTTCAGGGACCTAGATGGACAAAGTGCCATCGTGCATTGCTGGGGAGGGTGGTAAATTGACATGTGAAACAAACAAGACCTAGACCATGATAAGGTGTGCTTTGAGTTGATTGGTCAGGAACTCTTTTTGAGAAATTTAAATTTAATCTTAAGATCTGAACAAGAACAGCTAGTCATGCAAACATCATTCCTATAAACATCCTTTCAGGAGAAGGAACAGCCAGAGAAAAAGGAACAAGACTGGCATGTTCAAGAGACAGTATTCCTCCGATGAAAATTTTCTGTTTCTCTTTTTGGATTCCCTACCTGCTTTCCCTGAGAAGGGATTATTTGCCAATAGTAGTCTCTGGCAATTCAAGTAATTTCCTGCCTAATTACAAAAAAATCATTAAAAAGAGTTGGGTGAAGTATACCTTTTCTCAATATTGCTTTATACCTATTAAAAACAGGCTAGAAAAAAAGCATAGTTTCTTTAATCAATTGTTGGGAGTTCATTCTCCTCGTATGGGTCTCTATTCCTGCCCTGGAAATAGGTTCGTCTGTACCATCTTTCTAGATTCCATGTGTGTGTTAATATACAGTATTTTTTTCTCTCTCTGACTTTCTTCATGTGAACACAGTGGAGGAAAGGGAGGGCGGGATGAATCTCGAGATTGGATTTGGCATATATACACTACTGTGTAAAACAGATAGCTAGGGGGAACCTGCTATAAAGCAGAGGAAGCTCAGTCCGTGCACTGTGACGACCGAGATGTGTGGGCTGGGGGTGGGTTACGGGACGGAGGAACAGAGGGAGGGGATGTGTGTATATATACAGTCGGTTCCCGTCACCGCACAGCAGAAACTAACACTGTAAAGCAACCATGTTCCAATGAAAAATAAACTGTTATTAACATTCCAGCTGCTGTTCTAGACACTGCCTGCATGAGCTTGTTTAGTCCTTATGTCACTTTTATGGTGAAAGGAAATAGATCTCTGTTTTATATGTAAGTAAATAACGCGCACAGTTATGAAGTGGCAATGCTGAGATTCAAACTCAGATTTCTCTGAGGCCTCTTTAAAAACTTTAGAAACAGCCATGGACAACATTGATCTACTCAGAAGCAAGATCCCATATCTGCGTACCACGTGAAAGTGAAAGTCGCTCAGTTGTGTCCTGTCCGACTCTTTACAACCCCATAGACTATACAGTCCCTGGAATTCTCCAGGCCAGAATACTGGAGTGGGTAGCCTTTCCCTTCTCCAGGGGATCTTCCCAACCCAGGGACTGAACGCAGGTCTCCCACATTGCAGGCAGATTCTGTACCAGCTGAGCCACAAGGGAAGACCAGGAATACTGGAGTGGGTAGCCTATCCCTTCTCCAGGGGATCTTTCAGACCCAGGAATAGAACTGGGGTCTCCTGCATCACAGGTGGATTCTTTACCAGCTGAACTAAGTCACTGAATCCCATGCAAGTGAGTTAAGAGATAAGCAGGGCTCTCCAACCATGCACTCGTTACCAGCATACACACATGCATAGACACAGAGAGAGAGAGAGAGCAAGAACTCCAGCTGTCTAAACTCTTCTTCTTTCTGATTGTCGCTATTCCAACATTATGGTGAGGAACACTGGTACTGCAATAAAGGAAGCAGTTCTTCTTCACAGAGAACAGGGGCTCAGAAAGCTGAGGACAAGGTGTAAAAAGAAGCGGAAGAAGTCTTTGGAGTGTGCGAAAGGGGCAAAGAAAATTGCCAATTAAGTTTAGTGTTTAGTAGGAAATAGAAATTTCATTTTTTTTTTTTTTTTAAAAAAGTCAAGTCTGATGTCTTCAGAAGTTTCTCACCTAAATGGAGAAAAAGTTAGGATAAAAAACAGCTTTTGCTCAGGTAAAAAATTATCTGAGGATCAAGACTTACCTGTTGGAAGAGGAAGCTGAGAAAATCCAGAGTATCAACAAGGCTGTTGAACAATGGCCGTTCCGAGTGACTTTCATTTTATTGATATACCAACAGAATGATTCATTTAACTAAATTTTGTGGAAGTGTTTAATCGGCCACGTTTAACACAGCTAGACTTGGAATATAAGTATACTGTGAACCTAAGAGTGGTTCTTTGAGTAAATGAAGCTTCCAGATTTCCGAGGAGACAAAAGGCGAATTTTTAAATTATTTATCTTATTTACTTGGCTGTGTTGGGCCTTCATTGTGACGTGTGAGATCCTTGCGGTGTCACGTGGCATCTTCCATGCGGCCCACAGACTCTCTATTTGTGTCAAGCAAGCCCCACAGCACACGGGCTCGGTAGTTGCTTCTCACTGGCTTAGTTGCTCCAAGTCACGTGGGGTCTTAATTCTGAGACCAGAGATGGAATCCAAGTCCCCTGCATTCATTGCAAGGCAGATTCTTAACCACTGGACCACCAGGGAAGTCCCAAAAGCCAGAGAGTTTAAAAAAAAAAGAAGAAATCATAGAATGGCACAGGGTATATTCTATTATTGATATTTGTGAAATATAAACTAATAGACACTTTTTAATGATCATAGCCACAACTTCCCCTTTGATGTGAGTCCGTGGGTAAATTTACAGAGAGCTAGCAGGCACAAATCTCCAGATTAAAGCCTGTCGGTCACAATACACACTGCTTCCCTGTAGGGTTTCACGGTCCTGGGTAAGCAGGCAAGGCACCCATAGATCACAGCCCTGCGTTCTACTTCAACCACATCCCCTTCAAAGGGGAATATGTGATGGGTGTTGACATTGCATTTTTATAACTGCTCTTGTGAACCACAACTTACTAAAACAAGAAGTCTTCTTTTATGGATGGCAAAGTCTTTCTTGTATGATCTAACCAATTCTGTTAGCTTTGGAAGAGTTCTGTTTCTCCAACTCAAAAACACTTGATAATATTTTTTAAACAATTGTTAATACTAGAATTGGCTTGTACTTTATTCAGCAGACATATACCCTTGGCAGCTGCTGCTGCTAAATCACGTCAGTCGTGTCCGACTCTGTGCGACCCCATAGATGGCACCAGGCTCCGCCGTCCCTGGGACTCTCTAGGCAAGAACACTGGAGTGGGTTGCCATTTCCTTCTCCAATGCATGAAAGTGAAAAGTGAAAGGAAGTCGCTCAGCCATGTCCGACTCTTTGCGACCCCATGGACTGGCAGCCCACCAGGCTCCTCCATTCATGGGGTTTCCCAGGCAAGAGGACTGGAGTGGGGTGCCATTGCCTTCTCCATACACCCTTGGATGTATATACAAAACCATGTAAAGGACATACTCTTCTTATCTTTAGAGAGATATTGGGTTTTGAATCAAGGAAAAACAGGTTTTTATTTTATTTTTCAATAAAGGAACACAACAAGTAGAAGGTTTTGGAAAATAAAATGCAATAAAATATTATAGAGAAAAAAATATTCATCAAAGGGGTTAAAGATAAAGAAATTTGATCAACAGGGCAAATACCTAATAATTGAAGTTCCCAAAAGACGAAAGAAGGCAGATGAGAAGAAATTATAAAAGCCATAAATCGAGACTATTTTACAAAACCAAAGGACTTGAAATCTAGATTAAAAGAACCACTGAGTACCCCATACAATGAACAACAAGACAATGATGCACCTAGAGGTCATCATTATGAAATTTTACAACCCTTGGAACAAAGAGAAGACCCCAAAATGTTCAGAGAATAAAAAGATCACCTATTAAGGATAACATTGTATTTATAAAGCAACACTAGAAACTTAAAGAAAAAGAGACATCATCAAATTATTTGTGAAAAGCAATTTCAGTCTAGCATTTCAAACCCGGCTAAGCCACTAATCAAGAGCAATGGTAGAATAAATAGACCTTTCTGAACATTCAAGTTCTTTGAAACTTTACTAAAGTATTTGAAACTCTCATTCCGGAATTTTCTCAGGAATTTCTGAAGGATGCTTTCCTTCAAAATAATGAAATAAACCAACAAGAGGAAGACACGAGATCCAAGAGGAAATGAGGTCTCACACAGAGGAATGTCAAAGGGGATCCCTTGATGATAGAAAGAAAGTTCCAGGGCAAACATTTCACAGGAGGCCATGTAAGCAACCAGAATAAGTTGTAACAGAATGAAAGAAATGTCCAAAAGAAAACAATCCAAAAAATGAAAGTGATAGATTTTCTGATGTATTTACGAGGAAAATTTCATTTAAAAAAACAGCTGAGGGACTGGAGAAAAACAAGCATATACAATAAGGTACATAGAAAGTTAAATGAATTAAAAAGGGAAAAAGAATTACGTCAAAAAAAAAAAAAAACCACTAAGTCGTGTCTGACTCTTGCAATCCCATGAACCATAGCCTGCCAGGTCCATGGAATTCTCCAGGCAAGAATACTGGAATGGGTTGCCATTTCCCTCTCCAGGGGAACTTCTTGATGCAGGAATTGAACCCAGGTCTCCCGCTTTGCAGGCAGATGCTTTACCGACTGAGCTACGCAGAAAGCCTAGAAAAAGAAAAAAGGTTCTGCAAGAATAGAAACATAATCACAACACACTATGTAATCAGTGAATGTTGATTTAACCTAAATCATGGTATAGTTATTGATGGACAGGGAATGATCATAGACAGTAAAACCCTCATCTATGGACAAAGAAGTCAAGAGATATTGCTCAGTCTCTAAATACAGTACAGGGTGCTGAGATGCCCACTCATGTCTGACTCTTTGTGACCTCACGGACCGTTGCCCACCAGGTTCCTCTGTCCATGGGATTCTCCCAAGAGGAGAGTTTCTTGGAGAAATGCTTGGTTTCAGATCTGGAGTAGGAAATGCACAAAATGAGCCCAGGACAACTTGTCACAGCGGAAAACCAGGACACGATCAAGGATCCCCGGGTGGTGGCTACAGGGCTCAGAGCAGTGGTCTCTGTACATTTGTTTGTGTTTGAGATCTTTCACTGTTAACAGAAAAAATGAGTTGGGATGTAAGGTTGGGAGGAAGAAAAGAGAACTTCCTAGTAAATGCAGTTCAATTCTATTTGAATATTTTAAATAGGAATGCAAATATATGTATTCCTCGTGCAATTTCTAATGAATTTTAGATTAAAATGTAAAAGAAACAGTGCTGTAAGCATATTACTCAGAAGTGTGAGGTTCAGTCCCACGGAGACTAATAAGGGTTGAAAGTGTTGGCCAAAGGGAGGTACAACAAGGGCATGAAGCGAGGTGAGCAGGGAATTGCTGTTTTGTTGTCTGTAAGTCTTTTGGTCTTATTTGGCTTTTAAATTATGTGCCTATTTTACTTCAATAAAAACAAGCTTTAATTTTAAAGTATAACATTTTTAATAGAAGATAATGGGCTTTGGGATCACATGGAACATTAAAAACTTGATTTGGGCATTTACCAGCCAAGAGGCCTTGAGCTGTGGCTTAATCTCTCCCAGTTTGTTCCTCTATGAAATAAAGATAATAAACATATCTACCTGTGGAGTCCTGAAGCTTCAACATAATATCTTTGAAGCAATTAGCCTGGCACATATTCAGTATATGGTAGACATTATTACTGTATTATATTTAGAACCTTTGCAGAAGCTGAGCTCTAAATCTGCCTGAAGCTGAGACAGGTGGTCAAAGGCTGCCAAAATACAGTGTGGATGCATGAGGATGTTGGGTGGGGCAGGCAGTGTGCCCTCCTCCAACTTAAGGAGCAGAGAGAGCTGGAGGAATCTGAATGGATGATATGTCCTCAGAGGGGACGTTTCCCTCATGTAAAGGAACAGAGAAACTTTCTCTAAGGCACACGGATACTAACAAAACTATAATGACCAGTCTGTACTAAATGCTGGTGCTTTAAGATGCCATAGCTCTTCAAATCCAATTAGGATTTGCAGCCTGAATTGGATCAAGAGGGAGCTGAAAGTAAGCAAACTGACTTTCCCACACTATTAGTACATTGTTAACAGAAAAGCAGAGAGAATAAAAAAGCCTTGGATCAAATGCATGTTGATCAGTATGAGTAAAATTAATCAGGAAGACATACTTTTATATAGGTCTCAAATTTCTTTAAAATCAGTTGTAGTAATGTGTCAATTTCTTATACACTATGCATGTGTGCTAAGTCGCTTCAGTCGTGTCTGACTCTGCCATCCTACGGGCTGTAGCCCGCCAGGCTCTTCTGTTCATGGGATTCTCCAGGCAGGAATACTGGAGTGGGTCGCCATACCATCCTCCAGGGGATCTTCCTGACCCAGAGATCAAACTCGAATCTCTTATGTCTCCTGCATTGACAGGTGGGTTCTTTCAGTTCAGTTCAGTTACTCAGTTGTGTCTGACTCTTAGTGACCTCATGGATTGCAGCACGCCAGGTTTCCCTGTCCATCACTGACTCCTGGAGCTTGCTCAAACTCATGTCCATCAAGGTGGTGATGCCATCCAACCATCTCATCCTCTGTCGTCCCCTTCTCCTCCTGCCTTCAATCTTTCCTAGCATCAGGGTCTTTTCCAGTGAGTCAGTTCTTCACATCAGGTGACCAAAGTATTGGAGCTTCAGCTTCAGCATCAATCCTTCCAGTGAATATTCAGGACTGATTTCCTTTAGGAGGGACTGATTGGATCCCTTTGTACTCCAAGGGACTCTCAGGAGTCTTCTCCAACACCACAATTCAAAAGCATCAGTTCTTTGGCACTCAGCTTTTTTTATGGCCCAACTCTCACATCCATACATGACTACTGGAAAAACCATAGCTTTGACTAGATGGACCCCTGTCAGCAAAGTAATCTTTGGTTTTTAATATGCTGTCTAGGTTTGTCTTTTAGGATTTGAAATAGCTCAACTGGAATTCCATCACCTCTACTAGCTTTGTTCGTAGTGATGTTTCCTAAGGCCCACTTGACATCACATTCCAGGATGTCTGGCTCTAGGTCAGTGGTCACACCATCATGGTTATCTGGGTCATTAAGATCTTTTTTGTAAGTTCTTCTGTGTATTCTTGCCACCTCTTCTTAATACCTTCTGCTTCTGTTAGGTCCATACCATTTCTGTCCTTTATTGCGCCCATCTTTGCATGAAATGTTCCCTTGGTATCTCTAATTTTCTTAAAGAAATCCCTAGTCTTTCCCGTTCTATTGTTTTCCTCTATTTCTTTGCATTAATCACCGAGGAAGGCTTTCTTATCTCTCCTTGCTATTCTTTGAAACTCTGCATTCAAATGGGTATATCTTTCCTTTTCTCCTTTGCCTTTAGCTTCTATGTAAGGCCTCCTCAGACTACCATTTTGCCTTTTCGAATTTCTTTTTCTTGGAGATGGTCTTGATCCCTGTCTCCTGTACAATGTCACAAACCTCTGTCCATAGTTCTCTAGGCACTCTATCAGATCTAATCCCTTGAGTCTATTTCTCACTTCTACTGTATAATCGTAAAGGATTTGATTTAGGCCATACCTAAATGGTTTAGTGGCTGGCCCTACTTTTTTCAATTTCAGTCTGAATTTGGCAATAAGGAGTTCATGATCTGAGCCACAATCAGCTCCTGGTCTTGTTTTTGCTGACTGTACAGAGCTTCTCTGTTTTTGGCTGTGAGTGCAATTGTGCAGTAGTTTGAGCATTCTTTGGCATTGCCTTTCTTTGGGATTGGAATGAAAACTGACCTTTTCCAGTCCTGTGGCCACTGCTGAGCTTTCCAAATTTGCTGGCATGTTGAGTGCAGCACTTTCACAGCATCATCTTTCAGGATTTGAAATAGCTCAAGTGGAATTCCATCACCTCCACTTAGTTCACACTGAAGAGTTGGAATCTGCCTTAGTCCTGGAATGACTTGAGCCCCACATGAACCCTGTAGGCTCTGGGAGGGACTCATCCCCAAGTTAAATCCAGAGCCGTTGTCAGGAGGTGCAGCACCCACCTCCACTCACTGCTTCTCCATTTCTCAGTCACTCCTTGGCCCTCTGTAATCAGCCTTCTCGCTCCACCACTGATAAAAGCAACTTTAGCAAAATTGCACAAGGAAGTTCAGAAAATGTCATTCTTTTCCTTCCTGAGACTGTCTCCCTGGGACTTCTATAAAATGACACCTTTGTTCCACTTTCTATGTGTCCAGCACAGATAATGTTTATTGAATACAGTGTTTATAAGTAAAAAAAAAAAAAAAACAAGAAACTGCCACTTTCCTTTCAAAGATGTTAAGCATGTTAGAGGTTCTACCATTGTATTTCTCTTCACTAAAATTAAGAATGAAAAAGAAGAAGCAAAGGCAGAGACAGCCTACATAAATTATACATGGATCAAGTAAATTCCTGGTTGAGATGCGATATGTTTGAACTATTCTGTGTGTGTGTGGGTTTGCCCAGTTGGATGTACAGCTCCCCATACTCATAAAAATGTTTACTACTGGTTTACTTTTTTTAAAAGAACGACTTTGTGTTTTTTGGCTGCAGCGGGTTTTCTTTGCTGCATGACGGCTTTCTCCAGTTGTGGTGCTTTATTGAAGTTGCTCAGTCATGTCCGACTCTTTGCAACCCCATGGACTGTAGCCTCCCAGGCTCCTCTGTCCATGGAATTTTCCAGGCAAGAGTACTGGAGTGGGTTGCCATTTCCCTCTCCATAGTTGTGGGGAGGGGTGGGCTAATCTACTCTTTGGTGCTTCTTTTCATCCAACGCACAGGCTTCTCATTGCAGCGGCTTCTCCTGCTGCAGAGCAGGGGCTCTAGGCGGGAGGGCTTGGCTGCTCCATGGGAAGTGGTATCTTCCCAGACCAGGGATCGAACCCATGTCCCCTGCATTGGCAGGCATATTTTTAACCACTAGACCACTAGGGAAGTCGTCGTGTTTATTTTATATACATTATACTAAACTTTAAGCTGAGTGAGGAGGCAAACTCTTTAGATTCCAGTCGTCTAGATTCCAGATTGTTGCTCACTCATCTCTCTGCAGCCATCACCAAGTTACCGGGAACCTTAATCCTCAGTTCCCACATCTGTAAACTGGTAAGTAAGTGTCAGTTGCTCAGTCGTGTCTACTCTGTGACCCCATGGACTGTAGCCCACCAGGCTCGTCTGTCCATGGGATTTCCCAGTCAAGAATACTGGAGTGGGGTGCCATTTCCTCCTCCAGGGGATCTTTCCAACCCAGGGACTGAACCTGGGTGTCCTGCATTGCAGGCAGATTCGTTACCATCTGAGCCACTGGGAAAACCCATGATACCACCTTCACAGGGGTTTTGTGAGGCCTAGAGGAGGGAATCTCCACAAAACGCTCAGCGCAGTGCTACGGGCTCAGCAGTGGTAGCTATTATTACTGTAACCCCTGCAACTCTGCTGAACAAACACCTATTGAGCACTTACTGTGAGCCAGGCACTACCATGGTGCTCGGTAAATATTAACTTACTGATCTTTCAAAAACCCTGTGAAATTGTTATTATTATTATTAATCAGTTTTGTATCCGAGGGCACAGGAAAATTGAAAAGCTGCTTCAGGATCGCACAGCTGAAAGGTGGCCGAGCTGGAATCTGAACTGGGAAAGCCTGAACCTGGGACGGGGCCGCACCCTCCAGCTCTGCTGCTCCAGCGCCTCTTCGCCCCTCCTTCCTGTTCCTCGCCAACATCCTACCTCGTGGTCAGCATTAAACACCTACAGGACCAGCAAGCTTCCAGTAGCAAACATGGCGGTAATTTTAAAGGACTTTAAAAGTCTGTTTTCTCACTCTAAAATATAATTTTTCTTCTTATTTAACTAAATATCAGTTGCCATGTTTAAGAGAAAGTAGAGTGTCAATAATATTAACTACGCATGCTTTCAATCATCCTCACTGTGTTCTCATAGCAAGCAGCAGCTCGCTGGCTGTCTTCATGTGTAGGAATGAAGACACATCCATTTCACCTTAAGGCGAGATATGAAACAGAAGGAAGCACTCTGAAGTAATTAATTCTCATGGGATTTGAAATCTAACATATTAACTTGAATTTTATTTGCAAACATCTCATTACCTCTCGCCAACCAACCTGCTAAAGACAGATGCTGCTGCTTCTTTAAAGTACTAGAAATCTCATGCTCCCAGAGAAGCTTTTCACATGAGTGTATGAGATGCATAATCTGCACTTTCCAGTCTCCTTTGCAGACACCACCACTTAGAACTTCACATTATCATGTTGCTACTGGGACAGATAGAAGTATCTTCTGTCTGTCATGGTGTATTAACACATTCTCACTGCACCAGCAGCTCCTTTAAAATGTGTGTCCTATACACATGAACATCCCCCATAGGCCATGGGCTTCAGTTATCTATAACATAAACATAGACAAAATTAAACAGCAGAATACAAGCAAGCATGTGTGCTGGTAGGATGATATAGACTCCAAGCAAAAAGGGAAAAAGATAAGAAGCCAAAATCCTAATGACCATCTCTTTCTAACAAAGCCAGTTAAAAAGATGCTGTAGCCATTTTCTTCCTTTTCATTCACTTGTTGACTGAACTAAGGTCACATTGAAAGATACTAGTTTGCATGGGATAGCACTTAACCCATCCTTACCTCGCCCCCTCACAAATAAATCCAGAGTGACAAGGGTTCCAATAAAATTAAATGCAGGAAAAAAAATAAAGATACTGACTTGTCTTGACTATGGTTTACTCATAACACTCTAAAAATTTATTCAGTTCAGTCACTCAGTCGTGTCCGACTTTTTGCGACCACATGGACTACAGCACACCAGGCTTCCTTGTCCATCACCAACTCCTGAAACTTACTCAAACTCATGTCCATTGAGTCGGTGATGCCATCCAGCCATCTCATCCTCTGTTGTCCCCTTCTCCTCTGCCTTCAATCTTTCCCAGCATCAGGGTCTTTTCCAATGAGTCAGTTCTTTGCATCAGGTAGCCAAAGTATTGGAGTTTCAGCTTCAGCATCAGTCCTTTCAATGAATATCCAGGACTGATTTCCTTTAGGATGGACTGGATGGATCTCCTTGCAGTCCAAGGGACTCTCACGAGTCTTCTCCAACACCACAGTTCAAAAGCATCAATTCTTTGGCACTCAGCTTTCTTTATAGTTCAAATCTCACATCCATACATGACTACTGGAAAAATCAGAGCTTTGACTAGACAGACCTTTGTTGGCAAAGTAATGTCTCTGCTTTTTAATATGCTGTCTAGGTTGGTCATAACTTTTCTTCCGTGGACCAAGTTTCTTTTAATTTCATGGCTGCAGTCACAACTACTAAGTGATTAATTGAAGAAGTAGCGAGTCAGCAAACCTGGGGAAATTATTTAACTTCTCTAGGACTGCAAGGAGATCCAACCAGTCCATCCTAAAGGAAATCAGTGCTGAATATTCATTGGAAGGACTGATGCTGAAGCTGAAACTCCAATACTTTGGTCACCTGATGCGAAGAACTGACTCATTTGAAAAGACCCTGATGCTGGGAAAGATTGAAGGTGGGAAGAAAAGGGGACGGCAGAGGATGAGATGGTTGGATGGCATCACTGACTCAATGGACATGAGTTTGAGTAATCTCCAGGAGTTGGTGATGGACAGGGAAGCCTGGCGTGCCACAGTCCATGGGGTCGCAAAGAGTTGGACAAAGAGCGACTGAACTGAACTGAGGACTCAGATTTCACAGAACACATAGCCTGAATTTAGTCCTACTAAGTTATTTTCAATTTCTTGAAGGGACCACTTCTGCTAAATATTTTTCCAGTCCCCACATCTATTGCCTGGCACTTAGTAGGTTCTCAGCAGATATTGTTTTTTTAGGGTTTTAGGAAAATCTGTTGTAGTCAATAACTGGGAAAGAGAGAGAATACAGCTGCTCATTTGCTATATTCTGCCTTGATCTCTCACTACACAATTAGTTATGCCTGTACGATCATACAAGCCCTGGGAAAATAAATCACTTCCAAGAATTTATTAGAGCGAGAGAGACTTTGCCTTGGGAGAGGACAGAGCCTCGCAGCAATGTCCTGACTGTTAATGTAGTATACTATTATTTTGTTCCTGGGTGGATTTAATTTTTACAATAAAAATAAAAGATTAGTCCAGAAACTTGAAACAGACCAAACTAAAAAATAAATTATCAGGCAAAGAATAACTATTACTGTATCATGTTGCTTTCATTTATGTTTCTGTCCTTTCTACAAAACTATAAGCTTCTTGAGAGCAAGAACTATATCTTACCCACCTTCATATTCAGGGATGCTAGTCAATGTATTTTACAACCAGTAAGGGAGAGACTTTGACCAGTCAGAACAAGTGCTGACTGTAAGCCACCAACGTGGTCAGAGTTTTCTGCAGATTAAATATCAGCCCTAGTTATTCCTGGTGTCAGCTGATACAGTGCCTAGAGAAATACTGGATGCTAAATAAATGTTTAGTGAATTGACAAAGACAGGAATGAATAAGCGCATGAATGCCACAAGCCAACCATCCCACCAAAGCCCAGCTCTCCCAGGATTGTCCTACTATCACTCTTTAAATTCCTTTGAACTCAAAAGCCTTGCACAGTGCAGAGAAGGGGGCTGCAGGTATTGTGGAAATCACATGACTTAGAGTCCCCTGGAACTGCTGGGGCAATGGGTTCAGTTAACCCAGGGTTTTGTGATAGTCCTACGACCTTGGGTATTTTTAAGAACATAATCTCCATCGTGAACACAGAAAACACAACAGTGAGCTTTGTGGTTCCAGAAAATAGGATTGTCTCAGCGATTTCCATACAGCCATGCCTAATTTGGATACAGAAATGACTGATTTGCAAGAGGCTTCTCATAGTTATTTTATGTTAAAACAGAATTCTACTGAAACTATTTTTTATCTTCCCATTCTATAATTTTGAGTAAGTACCTTTTAATTATTGAAAGTAATAACTTCCCATGAAAGTGTATTTTAAAAATAAACTGTTGGGTTGAAGTTACAGTGTACCAGGACTGTCCTAAATACTTTATATATGTATCAACTTATTCAATGAGAAACCCGTATGCAGGTAAAGAAACAACAGTTAGAACGAGACATGGAACAACAGACTGGTTCCAAATAGGAAAAGGAGTACATCAAGGCTGTATATTGTCACCCTGCTTATTTAACTTATAGGCAGAGTACATCATGAGAAACGCTGGGCTGGAAGAAGCACAAGCTGTAGTCAAGATTGCTGGGAGAAATATCAGTAACCTCAAATATGCAGATGACACCACACTTATGGCAGAAAGTGAAGAAGAACTAAAGAGCCTCGTGATGAAAGTGAAAGAGGAGGGTGAGAAAGTTGGCTTAAAGCTCAACATTCAGAAAACTAAGATCATGGCATCTGGTCCCATCACTTCATGGCAAATAGATCCAAAATCACTGTGGATGGTGACCACAGCCATGAAATTAAAGCTTGTTCCTTGAAAGAAAAGCTATGATGAACCTAGACAGTATATTAAAAAGCAGAGACATCACTTTGCCAACAAATGTCCATATAGTCATGGCTATGATAGTTTTGTTCAGTCTTGCCTACAAACGTCCATATAGTCAAGGCTATGGTCTTTCTGACAGTCATGTTCAGATGTGAGAGTTGGACCATAAAGAAGGCTGAGTGCCCAAGAATTGATTCTTTTGAGTTGTGATGCTGGAGAAGACTCGAGAGTCCTTTGGACAGTGAGGAGATCAAACCAGTCAATCCTAAAGGAAATCAACCCTAAATATTTACTGGAAGGACTGATGCTGAAGCTAAACCTCCAATACCTTGGTCACCTGATGCGAAGAGGTGACTCATTGGAAAAGACCCTAGTGCTGGTTGAGGGCAGGCAGAGAAGGGGACGACAGAGGATGAGTTGGTTGGATGGCATCACTGATCCAATGGACATAAGTTTGAGCAAAGTCCGGTAGATAGTAAAGGACAGGGAAGACTGGTGTGCTGCAGTCGCTGGGGTCATAAAGAGCTGGACATGACTGAGCTACTGAAAGACAATAAACTTATTCAATGAAGGCTGGTAAATGTTAAACAATCCCCTCTGAGTAGAAGAGGTGGTTTAAGCACTGATTTGTAGAGTCTTCCAATTTCTGTTCCTCCCACCCTGGAGGATATCAGGCTACCAGAGTGATTTCACTGAGTGTGGAGTTGGAAAGAGGAGGAGTCATGACTCCCCAGAGCTCTGCCGTCAGCTCTAGCTGACATCTCATGTCCTCAACACTGATAAGTAGGATCTGGAAAAGGGATTTAGAGGTCAACTGGCATTGCATCCACATTTTCAAATATGAAAATATAGGCCTGCATGTTGATTACTATTGATGAAGTCATGATTACATTAGCAATCAAGAGCTGTCTATGGGACCTGGCTCAGACACTAAAGAATCCACCTGCAATGCGGGAGACCTGGGTTCGATCCCTGGGTTGGGAAGGTTTCCCTGGAGGAGGGCATGGCAACCCACCCCAGTATTAGCTTGGAAAATCCCCGTGGACAGAGTAGCCTGGCGTACTGCAGTCCACGGGGTCGCAAAGAGTTGGAATGACTGAGCAACTAAGAACATGGGACCTGGGTGGATCCCTTGGTGGCTCAGACGGTAAAGAATCTGCCTACAGTGCAGGAGACCAGGGTTCAGTCCCTGGGTAGGGAAGATCTCCTAGAGAAGGGAATGGCAACCCACTCCATTATTCTTGCCTGGAGAATCCCATGGACAGAGGAGCCTGGCGGGTTACAGTCCATGGGGTCACAAAGAGTCGGACACGACTGAGCGGCTAACACACACAGCACATGGGACTTGGATAGACAAGAGGCTGAATTCTAAGCTAACCGGTCAAGTTTCCATTCAAAATGCATCCAGTTCTGAAAGCAGTGTCCGTCATCTTTGCTTGGAGAAAAGTCTAAATTTCAAGTCTCCTTTTCATATTTACACACCTTTCCTGGCTGTTAGTCCAGGCTTCCCTTCCTTAAGGGTATCTAGATAATCTTGTGACTGCCTTCTGCTTCGTTTCTTGCACAGCATATATAAAAAGACAATCAAATTGGGACCAGCATGTCCACCTATTCCACACCTATGTGACTCCTATGGGATGGCCCTTGGTGCCAAACTTTACAAGATTGCTAAAGTTTCAATACTTAATTCCTCTGGATACTGAAAAAATTTTCTAGCTTCCTAGGTCTAATACCACAAAACCTCCTAGGCAAATAATTTTCACATATATGTTAGGGAAAGTCTATTTATAGAATGCTGAGTCTAAGTCACTGAAATCAAAATTTTTAAAGCCTTATTATCAAAAGTGGAGTTAAGACACCCTATAATCCACCTTCATGTATTTAACAGTTTTGCCCATGTTTGAAGTTTATATCATAGAAATTCTTCCATACAGCGAAATTTTAGTTGTAAAATCTGCTAAAATCTAAAATAAAGCTATTAGAAATAATTTCGTGAATAAGAAACTTTAGTTTTCTTCTCTTGTGCTTGCCTTTTAAAATAGTAAAATCATTTACGAAATTCCTTCTGTGCTGTTCTGACTCTCAAGTGATTTTTTATTATTCTTTAGGGTACTCAGTAAAGCAACTCTTTTGGAAAGGCCCATGTTACCAAACATAGAATTGTGCTAGATTTAGAACTGCTTTGGATACCGATGGTGGGATGTGAAGTTCATTATGCTTTCGAACCACTACAGTGCTTGCTGGTCATCAGCTCTGCAGAAGGCAATCTGCTCCGCTGACTGCTCAGTCAGAAGACTGTTTCCTTTGTCAGACAACGTAGAGAGGATAGTTGCTCTATCCATGAAATATATATTTAGTATAAATAGCAAGCATAACTTTGCATCTCTGAGCAGATGAAAAATGATCTATTTACTCTGAGAATATCAAACCAGCGATCTTACAGATCTCAATGAAAAGGGCAAGAAGGATTTGAAACACTCCCTGATGACCAGGCTCATAGAAGGTGCCAGCTGAATCATTTCCTATCCCACACCCCTCCCCTCACTGTCAGACCTAATCCTCCTCTTCCCCTCCTTCTCTCTGGAGGCTGTAGCAAAGATAACTTAGCTGCCCTTGCACAAAACCGAGACATTGCCCCTTCTCCCATTTCAGGAGCATGACTGCATAATCCTTCACCAGCACCCACCCTCCCTCACGTGGCAGAGCCCAGACAAGCTGCTGCGCCCTTCACTTGGAGACCTTCCCCACTTCCCCGAGCCCTGGAACTCTTTGGCTTCTGGGCAGTTATTCATTGATTTCTTGATGGTTTGTTTTGCTGTCTTCACAGAAGACATTTATCCAAAAAAAAAAAAAATCAACAAAGGTGAAGAGATACCTCAAAACATATTGAAAATGCATTAAGAACTTAGGGAGCTGCTTTATCTCGGGACACTGAAATTAGTTTCTGAGCTGCATCCCTGTCTGACCTCAGGGAGTTAAGGTCTACAAGCAGGATTAGACAGGCACAGGCAGAGAGAGATCAGACGTGCTCGGGGACAAAAATAAGCAAAGGAAACAGGGCTATGCTTCCAGGCAGGGATTAATTTAATTTTCTGGGAGGGAGGAAGGGATTGTTTAAGGGCTTAAACCCATGGGGGTGTCTCAGATGTTGATGAAGTTTGACACTTGACATTGTTTTTTGGTTTTCTTGGTCTTTTTTGACAGATCTACAAAGATGAACAGAAAAACGACTCATTATCTCTTCTGGGAAGGAAAGACTATAGGGGTTTATTTTAATAATTTAAATCCTCTTTCCATAAAATACTCTTTACACAGACTATACCTTTTAAACTCATTGTTAGGGAGAAGCTGATATTCGGTGTGACTTCAGCTCAGGAACTCAATAATTAATCCCTTAGAGACAATAGAATGTTTAACCACTGGATGTTTACTTGAGACATTGCTAATGAAAAATATTCTAAGCCTCCCAATTTTACAATTTGCACGTGGAATGAGAGAATGTTCAATTAGGGGAAGATACTGAAATATTGAATAATAGAAATGGGAATTTGCTTATGAATAAGATAAACTCTAAGCTGTGAGGAGCTGGGGTAAAGTTTGGGGGTCATGGTGGAGGACACTAACAGGATCATTTAGGAAAGCCAGCTCTGAGGAAGGGTTCTGGGCAAAGGCCGGGCAGCCTAAGGTCTTCTCCTGGGCCTTCTCCGGCCAGCTGTGACCTTCATCACAGGGACTGGCTCCGTTTCTAGAGGTGGAGGGGAGGAGGGAGGCAGTGTGAGAAGCCAGAGGAGCTGCGGTGGTTAAAGGGCTTTATCCAAACATTCTAGAACTAAGTGGTATCCCCACAACCCCAAACACCTTAAAGAAGGTTTCTACCTGTGCAGGAACTCAGAGTTTTTAAAGTGAAGTCGCTCAGTCGTGTCCGACTCTTTGCGACCCCGTGGACTGTAGCCCACCAGGCTCCTCCGTCCAAGGGATTCTCCAGGCAAGAATACTGGAGTGGGTTGCCATTTCCTTCTCCAGGGGATCTTCCCGACCCAGGGATTGAACCAGGTCTCCCACATTGCAGGCAGATGCTTTAATCTCTGAGCCACCAGGCAAGCCCAAACAAGGTCCTAAATACACACACACACACACACACACACACACACACACACACACACACACAGAGATGGGTAGGAAATTCTGTTTTCTGTCAAGGCTAATTAGAAATGCTTATTAAGCAATTCAGACAAAGAATACAAAGAGAAGGAAAGTGAATGACAGATCACAAGGACTTACTAATTCAGCTACAGGGGCTCAGTCTAACTCCCTAATTTAAATGATTGTGTATTTTCCCTCGACACTCTCAGTCAGACACACCACTACTTAACTACAGCTAAGTGATACTTCCATGGTCACGGGAAGGGCAGTCCCTGCTTCTCAGAGACCATTCACCCCTGAGCACCGCCCCCAGCGCTGTGGCTTTATGAGGAATACAATGGAAGACGCTCAAACCGTGTGTTCTCCCGTCAGTGACATAGCTTGCCCAGTGGCTTTGTATCCTGCAAGGAAAAGTAAGAACTGTTCTCAAAAGTGACTTTGCAAGCAGGTAATGTAGGAAAATCCCTGGAGAAGGAGAACGAGGCAGGGCTTTCTTGACATAAGAGAAACCATTTTTCGTCTGAGCCATTTTGTGATCTAAGTTTGGCCACAATGCTCATCCTTGAACAGGTCTCAATAATTAATAATCTTATGGCAGCAGGAAAATGCAGAAACAAACAACTGTTATCAGGCAAGAAAAGTAACCACAGCAAAAATAATATGTCAGTTGGCAAGACTCCCAGTTCTGTTTCCATGGTAAAGATTAGCCTGAAGTTCTCAACCACTAGATTAACTGAAACATACTGCAGCCATGAAACTAAAAGATGCTTGCTCCTGGAAGGAAAGTTATGACCAACCCAGACAGCATGTTAAAAGCAGAGACATTACTTTGCCAACAAAGGTCCATCTGGTCAAGGCTATGGTTTTTCCAGTGGTCATGTATGGATGTGAGAGTTGGACCATAAAGAAAGCTGAGCACCGAAGAATTGATGCTTTTGAACTGTGGTGTTGGAGAAGACTCGTGAGAGTCCCTTGGACTGCAAGGAGATCCAACCAGTCCATCCTAAAGGAAATCAGTCCTGAATATTCATGGGAAGGACTGATGCTGAAGCTGAAACTCCAATCCTTTGGCCACCTGATGCGAAGAGCTGACTCACTGGAAATGACCCTGATGCTGGGAAAGATTGAAGGTGGGAAGAGAAGGGGAAGACAGAGGATAAGATGGCTGGATGGCATCACCAACTCGATGGACATGAGTCTGAGCATGCCCAGGAGTTGGTGATGGATAGGGAGGCCTGGCATGCTGCAGTTCATGGGGTCGCAAAGAGTCAGACATGACTGAGCAACTGAGCTGAAGGGATGATTATGTTGCTCTTTTCTGATGCTCATCACTTCAATCAACTAAAACTTGGGCTCTGTCAACAGTCCAAGCTCCTTCATAAGATACTGCTTTGGGAAAGACCCCCGGTATTCTCCTTACTTGCTCCAAGTGCTAAATCCTTCCTTCTCCCGCTCTTTGGCCTAGTTGTGCCTTTTGGCTCAATACCTACCAAGAGGCAGTTTTCAGGTAACATCTTTATAGGTAGGTGCTGCATGCAGCTGTCCGCTCTGGTTCAAGGCTCCTTACTCCATCAAGTTTTGTTCATTTGTTTCTTTTTCAAATAGCTTTATTGAAGCACAGTTTATATACAGTAAACTGTACATATCTAATATGTACACTTTGATATGTTTTGGCATACATGTACAATCACAAAACCATCATCACAATCAAGACACCAAGTATGTCCATCATCCCCAAAGTCTCCTTGTGCCATTTTGAAACCCCTACCTCCTGTCCCTTCCCAGTCCCTCAAATTTACTTTGCACTTTCTAAAGTTTTACATAAATACTGTCATATGATATATACCCTTTTGGTCTAACTCCTTTCACTCGGCATATTTTTTTATTCATTTATACTATTATATGTATCAACAGCTCAATCCTTTTTATTACTCAATTAAGTTTTCCTACACAACCTCCAAAAACTTCTAATCCCACCATGAAACTCCGCTTTGGGTCAAGAAAAGTTTTTCATGTTTAACTTGCCACATTTAAAAAGGCAAACCTCTACCTAAAATGTGTCAGTTGGCAGCTTCGTTGAGAGGCTGGTGGCAGCCAGCTGTGAATTTGATGCAAGTAGAAGGGCTCCAAGGGAAAAATAGAAACAGGGATGATGGCAGTGGGACTCACCAGAGAGAAATGTTGAGTTTTTGCTGCTCCAGTGATGCCCACACTCAGCCTATCAGCTATGGCTACTCGAATTACGTTCCCTATTTTCAGTAACTGAATAATTACCTTTCCTTATTTCTCAGGTTCACTGCCAGCCGGCCTCATTCAAGTGCCAGGGCTGGGGTTTTCTCCGACACATTCCCATCCCCTTTTGAGTACTGAGGATGACTATTCCGTTGCCCAGAGCCTAAGCCTGTCCTGGACAGCTGAGAGTTCACGGGCATCAGAGAGTCTCCGGCATCAGCTGGGATCATCCGGGTCTCTGACAGTGGAGAGACGCTTGGCAGTTTCCCCAAAGCAAGGAGTTCTGCTTCCCTCAAGAGACGGCTGGCACCGCTCAGCCCGTGTGGTTCTCAGCAGTTTCACGCCCCAGCTCCACACCTGGGGTCTGGCTAGCTCCCACCCGCCCCCCCTCCCCTCCGTCCAGTCTCCTGGAAGTGAAGTTCCTACCTCCTGCTCGCCCTCCGTCATTTCTGCCTCTTTCTAAAAACTCCGATTCTGATCTCAAGGGGTTGGAGGACAGTGTGGGTAGAGTGCTTGCTTCTTCCATGTCTTTCCAAATCTACTGTTAATTCACACCATCTGGGGCTGGTTTACTTCACATATTTCTTCCTGGTGATTAACAAGAGTGTGACTTGGATCTTTTTTTTTTTGTTTAAATAATAAAGATGGACGAACTATTAATCTTTTGGTCCTAGTAAAATAATCTTATTCTTGGATTAATGTGGAAGAAAGATCATGCATAAATAAGTGGGGAAAAGTAAAATACAAATGAATATGTGTGTTTTATGAATATTTCAAGATACTGTTTTACTACATGTATTTAAATAATTTACATGTATTTGCAATCCCTTAATATTAATGTATTTAAAAACATTTTTAAACAGAATTTAGTAAAATATCTCCAAGTCTTAGAAATACCTACAATATAACAATAAAATTTACCTGTCCAAGATATGCTTTTTGACCCCAGACAGCCTCCTTAGCTATGGCTAAATGGAAAGATTATTCTGCAGCCCTTTATGAAGATGAACACTTTTTAAAATTTTTTAAAATTGATATCCTTATTATCCAAAACTATTTACCAAATATATGTAGCACGTCTGCTATTTTGAGCAAGTGAAGTCAAGTTGGGCTGAATGTGCAATGAGGCCCTGAGGATCACCTCAAGATAAGCACCGTCCTTTGATGGGAACATTTTTGATCCCTGAGCAAAGCAAGGGGCTTGGCAGGGAAAAGGAAAGAGCCATCCTGTATAAAGAAAGAGCTTGCAGGTAAGGAAAAATTGTGAAACTTACAGCCAAACTTGTTTCAAAGTTTTCAGAAGGCAGTGCAGCTCCCGTCTGTCCTTGATGAGTGACAGGCTTCCCTCCGCCAGCACATGGGATCTGGTGCTTCCCTGAGACCACGCAGGCAAAGGTCTACTCGTCCTGGAAACCATCAAGAAAGCCATGCCAGCAGATTTGATCAGAGGGGTCAGGTGAATGGCAATTTCACCTAGAAATGTAGCCTCACAAGCACATTTGAAGGTTCCAAAGACCATTCATCCATCAAGTGCTAACTCTACAATCAGCTCACTCACAAGCCAGCAGAAAATGGAGCTTGCCTCTTTCACTGAATAACCATCCTTTCTTGTCTCAAAAGCACTCAGCTCAATATCCTTTTAGAGGCAAGAGTTCTTTGTTTTCATTTGATGTACATGAGCTTATCTTATCTTTCATGGACCAAGAGGAGATTCATAGCCTAGGAATCATAACTGATACCCCCATGTATTTATTTTTTTAATAATTAAATGCCAATGTAACAATTTAGTACCCTTGGCAACTATGACATCTTCAGTTTATTTTTTCCTTTTAAAAAAATTTTTATTGAAATATAGTTGATTTACAATGTTGTGTTAGTTTCAGTTGTACAGAAAAGTGATTCAGTTATACATATATATGTAGAGTGTTTTTACATTCTCTTCCATTATAGTTTATTACAAGATATTGAGCATAGTTCCTGTGCTATATAGTAGGTCCTTGTTGTTATCTATTTTATGCAATAGTAATGTGACTATTTTAACCCCAGATTCCTAATTTATCCTTCCCTCCTATCTCTTTCCTTTTTTAAAAAAAGCACCTAGATGTTCCTGAGATTCTGAAGACAAAGAAAAAAAAAGTATGTAAATGATTGTATTTACATGACATCATGAAAAACACAACACTACAGGAATGAAAAAACAGATCAGCGGTTGCCAGGGATTAAGTGTGGAGAGAGGGGTGACTAAAAATACCGCAGGGAGGGGTGGTGGAGGGTGTTTGGCTGTCTTCTCTACACCTTGATTTTGGCGGTAGTCACAAGACTTTACACACGTGTCAAAAATCTTAGAACAGTACATCCCAAAATGTGAAGTCTTCTATACCTAAATAAAGAAAGTGCACTGAATCTTATTAAACTGGCTTCTATGTGAAATGGAGTTTGGAAAATGTCTTGCTGTATCTCACTGTTCCGTTGAGCCCAAGGTAGGCAAGGCACGAGCGGGGAAGCTGGAAGAAAACTCGGACATGCTTACCCTCTGCGGACCGGCACGGCCGCCATAGCAGCAGACACGCTGCATTCCGTCCTGACTGACCCAGCGGACACGGCCACAACGCCTCCGTGATGCGGACGCCAGAGCTTCTCAGGAGCACCTCATGCGTGTTTACTCGGCCGGTGGCCAGAGGTACATTGCGATGCGCATGTGCAGTGCTATGAGCGTGCTCAGCCGTTACGTAACCACGCATTCACAAAACGTGGGGTCAGAGCGAGAGGGCGACGGGCGAGAAAGCATGCCCGCCACCATCTTGGCCAACTGCTCTTTCCTTACAGAGAAGCAGTGGAAAGGACAGAGACTCAACTTCTTTGTTTCTGTTGACATCTGGGAAAATCATTTACTTCTGTATAACTGTAATTAGAATCATCTTAATCATCTTCTCAAATTATGCATTATACGGATATTATGGCACATAAAGGATAGCAAGGTAGATACAACTACAGCCTTGTCCGGTATTAACAGAACCCTTTAAGCATTATTCCCAGCCCCCATCCAATCTTCTTTACCTTTCTCTTCCTAGGTAGACACTTCCCAGCTAAAGAAGATTTTATTAAAGGGATATATTGTTTTTTTATCCTGAAGCACTTGACACAAAAAAGTCAGACACCCACCCCATCAGTGGAAACTGATTAATCATCTTCACATATCAGATTGTTTACTGGTAAAGCTGAACTGTCTTGGAGTTTTTATTCACATCTGTGTCTCCAGAAGCTCTTCAGCCTGCTCATGTGTTAGTAGCCAAAGACCTTTTCTCTTGGGTAGAAACTGCAAATTTGCTAGTTAATTAGCTAATTTGTTTCCATGCTTTATGAGCAGATTCATGCTGCTTGATTCTTTTCCAGTTTGAACATCTTCCACTTCCCCCGAACCCCAAGTAAGATGACTAGAGTCAATTCATTGCCTACATATTTTTTTCATGTGTGTGTGTGTGTTGGGGGCGGGGGGGGGGGGAGGGTTATGTGTGTTTAAAAAAAAAAAAGACAAGGAATAACACGGTCTGGAATAGTTCTTCTCTAAGGATCTCTCTGAGAGAAATAATACTACTTTTTTTTTTTTTTTAAGTATAGTAAGTTTCCAGCTGATATGTGAAGACAAGCAATGCTCACTAGATCAGTTTAGGGTGATATCTCTCAACCAATTAAAAGGAGCATTTTTTAGCTCTAAGTTAAGGGATATTCCTATAGGAATATCTAACTTAGAGCTAAAATATGAGTCAATAGAAACAAATGAGTCAATAGAAACAAAATACTTAAAGGTTAACCAGCTATTATTCCTCCTGGTCTCATCTCTACCCATTTGGCAGCCCATTAAAGAAATAACTTTACAGGGAGATGTATAATGGCAGCAATGTATCAGTACCTTTTTACATTCTCGAAACCATAATTTTTCCTTTCACTTTACCCCCGAAACAACATAAAGTCTGAGTGAATATTTAGAGACCTGTTCTTACACAAGTGACCTATTAAGAGAGAAAACTGTTAGGCTTGAAAACAATAGGGTAATTTTGCTTTGGGTTAATACTTGCACTATCTTAAAAACTATCTGTAAAAACAAATGACCTGATTATCACTAAAACATCCGAGAGACTAATTTGAGTTCTAACAGTCTGTATTCTTTTCTCCAACTTCAGGGCTGGGATTGCATGTCTCCCTGGCCTCTGAATGCGTCACTGTAGCCTTGACTACAAGGGAGCCATTGATTTGATACACAAAGCAGACCCAGGACCAACTCTGAAAAACAGACACCCTGCACCTGACTCAAATCTCTCCTGGACCTGGGCAAATGCTTTAGGCTACGCTACACTCAATCTGACAAGTCCCTCATAGTGAATAATTCCATGAGTTTTAGAATAAGGTTTAAAAAAAAAAAAAGTATCAACTTGTAAAAACCTACAATGATGTCAGCATACACATATTCTTTTTGTTGGGTGACCCAGCAGCAGATTAGAGGCTATTTAACTAAGCTTCAAAACTCCTTGGCATCTCAATAACCTTTTGAACCAAGATTATTCTGACTGTAAAAGAATACAGTCCAAACTGATTTTCTACCATGGGTAGCTAAGAAAAATATTTGAATACGTGCTGACATAATTAAATAGTGAAAAAATTATATGGCAAAGACAGAAAATTGGAAAACAAGCATGATTTTCTACCACCTTCTTCAGTTTTTTAAAGTTGGTTTTGCACTGGATTTTTTTCATACTTATGAATTTCTAGGATCTAAAATTGAAAGCATTTGTATCATCTTTTATCAGCAATGAATAGTAATAATCTTCCAAAAATACTATAATCCCCAAAATAATTTCTGATGTGTACAGCTATACTAAGATTAATTTATGTTGATATCTGATCAATGTTAAATTCTTCATCCAGTTGTCAAGCATCAATACCCAGAACTTGAGCATGATAGTCTCATAAGTCTATTTTATATGGCAGAAAGTGAAGAACCAAAAAGCCTCTTGATGAAAGCTAAAGAGGAGAGTGAAAAAGTTGGCTTAAAACTCAACATTCAGAAAATGAAGATCATGGCATCTGGTCCCATCACTTCATGGCAAATAGGTGGGGAAACAATGGAAACAGTGACAGACTTTATTTTTGGCCTCCAAAATCACTGCAGATGGTGACTGCAGCCATGAAATTAAAAGATGCTTGCTCCTTGGAAGAAAAGTTATGACCAACGTAGACAACATATTAAAAATAGAGGCATTACTTTGCCAACAAAGGTCCATCTAGTCAAAGCTATGGCTTTTCCAGTAGTCATGTATGAATGTGAGAGTTGGACTATAAAGAAAGCTGAGCGCCGAAGAATTGATGCTTTTGAGCTGTGTTGGAAAAGACTCTTGAGAGTCCCTTGGACTGCAAGGAGATCCAACAAGTCCACCCTAAAGGAAATCAATCCTGAATATTCATTGGAAGGACTGATACTGAAGCGGAAATTCCAATACTTTGGCCACCTGATGTGAAGAACTGACTCCCTGGAAAAGACTCTGATGCTGGGAAAGATTGAATGCAGAAGGAGAAGGGGATGACAGGATGAGATGGTTGGATGGCACCACCAACTCAATGGACATGAGTTTGCGCAAACTCTGGGAGCTGGTGATAGACAGGGAGACCTGGCTTGCTGCAGTCCGTGAGATCGCAAAGAGCTGGACATGACTGAGCAACTGAACTGAACTGAACTGATGATTAATACATGTTATCAATATTAAATATAAATTTTAGGGTTAAATCTAAATTTTCTTTTATCTCTTGGTGAAAGAATAATACACAGAACATAAACCACTGTTATTTGGCAAAGTCTTCATAGTCTAGCTTCAGAAAACAGATGGAGACAAACATACAATTCAGTAAAGCATCAACTTGCACCTTCAATGACTCAGAAAATAAGTCCAAATGCTTTTGCATAGCATTCAAGACCACCAATGTTTGCACCCTGCTTCCTCATCACAACTACTCCAACATGCACTTTCAAATATAAAATGCCCGAGATTGCTCTTTTTTTTAAATTCAGCACTCATTCATTTTTTTGTTATAAAATCCAGGCACTTTTTCAGCACTGGAAATAGATCGGTGGACAAAACAGATAAAAATGTGTACTACTATGGATCTCACATTCTAATGGAGAGAGAATCAGTTCAGTTCCGTTCAGTCATTCGGTCATGTCTGACTTTTTGTGACCCCATGGACTGCAGCACGCCAGGCTTCCCTGTCCATCGCCAACTCCCGGAGCTTACTCAAACTCATGTCCATCGTGTCAGTGATGCCAGTCAACCATCTCATCCTCTGTCATCTCCTTCTCCTCAAGGAAAGAGAATAGCAATAAATAAATGATCAATTCATAGCATTCCTTTTTCGCATTTTTCACCTGTAGCTACCATTAAAAGATAATTACTCCTCAAAATAAAAACTTTTATATTGATTAAAATAAACACGTGTTAAATATTTTATTTAGCTAAATAAATGAAGGTACCATGTAGATGTTATAGAAGAAACCAAAAAGCAGACTTATTTACAAATCAGAAATATTGAAATGAATGTGCAAATGGGAGCAAACCTGGTTTTTCCAAAAGGGGCTGAGAGGTAGGAAAGTCAAGTGAACCTCTAAGAAAAGACGTAATGTGCGTGGCTGCAGATAAGAGTTACTTTGCACTGTAGCAGGTTGAATGGTAGTCCTCAAAAAGATGTGGCCCTGTATTAGCTCCTAGAAACTGTAAATGTTAATTTATTTGGAAAGAGGGTCTTTGCAGATGTAATTAAGGATCTTGACATGAAGAGATCATCCGGGATTATCAGGGTGTGGCCTCAATCCGGTATTCTATTCTTAAGAGACACACAGAGGAGACCGGCAGACAGAAGGGGAGGGGGCAGACTTTGGAGGCAGGAGGACCTAGAGCCGCCACCCTCAGAGAGACAAGGGGCAGAATCTCCCGAGGGCCTTCGAAGGGAGAGGGCCCCGCGGCACCTTGGTTTCAGGCCTCTGGCCTCCAAAATTACTGGAGAATAAATTTCTATTGTTTTATGCTACCAAGTTTGTGGCAATTTGTTAAGGCAGCCTCAGGAAACTAAGGTACATTGCGATCAGTTACCTCCAATTTACAAAGTTGTAAAACAGGTCTCAGAATCAGATAACCGAAAGGATCTTTCTCTAGAGCTTAGCTTTCCACTGAAGCACAATTTTGGCAGACAAACTTGCCCCTGAAATAGCCTTCCCCATGCTTTCTCTGCCCATCAGAACCCTATTCATCTTTAGAAGCTAAGTTCAAATGCCATCATTTGTTTCTTAATGAGTTTCTATTGAATATTTTAAAATTCATCTAACTAGAATGGACCGCTCTGCTAATAACTCCTTTGACCCTTAAGCCTGCCCCCTTACCTGTATTTCTCAGGTATTGTAGTGTCCTAGCAGGGCACCGTGTACACGGCAGGTCTCACTACTTGTTTGAAGAAATGGAGTTGAGCTGGGGAGCGCTTGGCCTCTGATGGTCAAAAGGAAAATTGGATCCCTTCCAGTAGTTACTGACCGGCCTTTGTCCAGGCTTGTCGTGTCCACGCTTAATGTTATAGAGTCTCATATCCAAAGCGTCTGACTACATAACTGTGCATGTGGTCAGTGTATCCGTTATCCAACAAGAGGCTTGGTCCTTTTAGAAAGTCAGCACCTAAGGCATGGGGTGGGAGGGGTGATGTAACAATAGCTTTAATGATAAAATAACTTAATAATAACTCTCCCTTTATCTGGCTGAGGATTCACTTAAAGCAAGTTTAATGAGACTGCATTTTATATACATATACATATGTGTATGTATATATGCTTGAAACTCACTTGCAGACACAGTTCAGATTGTTTTCCTAGGAAACACTTTCAAACCTCTATATAACAGTAGTCGCAAAGAGATGTTGCAACTCTGATGCAAAGAGATCAACTGCAACCTGATGCAGCTCAGTAGATGCAAAGAGTAGTTGCAAATATCCAACAGATACTCCCCAGTCTCAGTCCCTTTCAACTGGCCCCACTCCCGCTCTCATGTAGAAAATGGACTTCTCCTCATGGGACATTTATGGAAATTAAGCTTATGTGATGTCTCATAGATCAATGGAACAGAATAGACACCCCAGAACTAACACATGCACCCAGCCGATTAATCTGTGGTAGAGGAGGCTAGACTATACAACAGAGAAAAGACATCCTCTTTAGCAAGTGGTGTTGGGACAATTGGACAGCCACATGTAAATCAATGAAATTAGAGCACTCCTTCACCCCATACACAAAATTAACTCAAAACGGCTTAATGACTTAAGTACAAGACAGGACACCATAAAACTCCTAGGAGAGAATAAAGGGAAAACATTCTCTGATATAAACTGCAGGAATGCTTCCTTAGATCAGTCTATCAAGGTAAAAGAAATAAAAGCAAAAATAAACACATGGAACCTAATTAAACTTAAAAGCTTTTGCACAGCAAAGGAAACTGTCAACAAAACAAAGACAACCTACAGAATGGGAGAATAATGTTTTCAAATGATGGAACTGACAACAGGATAATATGCAAAATATAAACAGTTCTTGCAACTCAATCTCAAAAAAACCAAACAAAGCAAACAATCCAATCGGAAAATGGGCAGAAGATTTGAACAGACATTTTCCCAAAGAATACATACAGACTACTAACAAGTACCTGAAAAAAAGCTCAGTATTGTTAATTATTAGAGAAATGCTAATAAAAACCACAATGAAATATCACCTCACACCTGTCAGAATGGCTATCAGCAAAAAGTCTATAAAAAACAAATGTTGTTAATAGGATGTGGAGAAAAACGAACCCTCCTACCCTGTTGATGGGATGTAAATTGGTGCAGCCACTATGGAGGACATTAAAGAGCTTCCTTAAAAACTAAAAGTAGAGATACTATATGATCCAGCAATCCCACACTTGGGTATGTATCTATAAAAAACAAAAACACTAATTCAAAAAGATACACACAACCCAAAGTTCATAGCAGCACTACTTTCAGTAGTCAAGATATGGAAGCAACCCTAGTGCCCATCAACAGATGACGGTGTGAAGATGTATAAATACACGGGCTCCCCAGGCCATGCTCCTGGTAAAGCATCCGCCTGGCACTGCAGGAGACAGTGGCTGTGGTCACCATCTGCAGGGACTCTGGGGCCAAAAAATAAAGTCTGACACTGTTTCCACTGCTTCCCCATCCATTTGCCATGAAGTGATGGGACCAGATGCCATGATGTTCGTTTTCTGAATGTTGAGTTTTAAGCCAACTTTTTCACTCTCCTCCTTCACTTTCATCAAGAGGCTCTTTACTTCCTCTTCGCTTTCTGCTATAAGAGTGGTGTCATCTGCATATCTGAGGTTATTGATATTTCTCCCTGCAATCCTGATTCCAGCTTGTGCTTCATCCAGCCCAGTGTTTCTCATGATGTACTCTGCAAATACGTCAAAAAAACAGGGTGACAATATACAGCCTGACGCATTCCTTTCCTGATTTGGAACCAGTCTGTTGTTCCATGTCCAGTTCTAACTGTTGCTTCCTGAGCTGCATACTACAGGTTTCTCAAGAGGCAGGTCAGGTGGTCTGATATTCCCATCTCTTGAAGAATTTTCCACAGTCTATTGTGATCCACACAGTCAAAGGCTTTGACATAGTCAGTAAAGCAGACATAGGCGTTTTTCTGGAACTCTTGCTTTTTCAATGATCCAGCGGATGTTGGCAATTTGATCTCTGGTTCCTCTGCCTCTTCTAAATCCAGCTTGAACATCTGGAAGTTCACAGTTCATGTACTATTGAAGGCTGGCTTGGGAGTTTTGAACATTACTTTACTAGCGTGTGAGATGACTGCAATTGTGTGGTAGTTGGAGCATTCTTTGGCATTGCTTTTCTTTGGGATTGGAATGAAAACTGACCTTTTCCAGTCCTGTGGCCACTGCTGAGCTTTCCAAATTTGCTGGCATATTGAGTGTAGCACTTTCACAGCATCATCTTTCAGGATTTGAAATAGCTCAACTGGAATTCCATCACCACTAGCTTTGTTCATAGTGATGCTTCCTAAGGCCCACTTGACTTCACATTCCAGGATGTCTGGATCTAGGTGAGTGATCACACTATCATGATTATCTGGGTTGTGAAGATCTTTTTTGTATAGTTCTTCTGTGTATTCTTGCCACCTCTTCTTAATAACTTCTGCTTCTGTTAGGTCCATACCATTTCTGTCCTTTATTGAGCCCATCTTTGCTTGAAATGTTCCCTTGGTATCTCTAATTTTCTTGACGAGATCTCTAGTCTTTCCCATTCTATTGTTTTCCTCTATTTCTTTGCATTGATCGCTGAGGAAGGCTTTCTTATCTCTCCTGGCTATTCTTTGGAACTTTGCATTCAAATGGGAATATCTTTCCTTTTCTCCTTTGCCTTTCACTTCTCTTCTTTTCCCAGGTATTTGTAAGGCCTCCTCAGACAAACATTTTGCCTTTTTGCATTTCTTTTTCTTGGGGATGGTATTGATCACTGCCTCCTGTACAATGTCACGAACCTCCATCGATAGTTCTTCAGGCACTCTGTCTATCAGATTTAATCCCTTGAATCTATTTCTCACTTCCACTGTATTATTGTAAGGGATTTAATTTAGGTCATACCTGAATGGTCTAGTGCTTTTCCCTATTTTCTTCAATTTAAGTCTGAATTTGGCAATAAGAAGTTCATGATCTGAGCCACGGTCAGCTCCTGGTCTTGTTTTTGCTGACTGTAGAGAGCTTCTCCATCTTTGGCTGCAAGAATATAATTGATCTGATTTCAGTGTTGACCCTCTGGTGATGTCCATGTGTAGAGTCTTCTTTTGTGTTGTTGGAAGAGGGTGTTTGCTATGACCTGTGTGTTCTCTTGGCAAAACTCTACTAGCCTTTGCCCTGCTTCATTTTGTACTCGAGGCCAAATTTTCCTGTTACTCCAGATATCTTTTGAGTTCCTACTTTTGCATTCCGGTCCCCTATAATGAAAAGGACATCTTTTTGGGGTGTTAGTTCTAGAAGGTGTTGTAGGTATTCATAGCACCGTTCAACTTCAGCTTTTTCAGCATTACTGATCAGGGCATAGACTTGGGTTACTGTGGTGTTGAATGGTTTGCCTTGGAAACTAACAGAGATCATTCTGTCATTTAGGACATTGCATCCAAGTACTGCATTTCAGAATCTTTTGTTGACCTTGATGGCTACTCCATTTCTTTTAAGGGATTCTTGCCCACAGTAGTAGATATAATGGTCATCTGAGTTAAATTCACTGATCCCAGTCCACCTTAGTTCACTGATTCCTAAAATGTCTATGTTCACTCTTGCCATCTCCTGTTTGACCACTTCCAATTTGCCTTGATTCATGGACCTAACATTCCAGGTTCCTATGCAATGTTGCTCTCTACAGCATTGGATCTTGCTTCCATCACCAGTCACATCCACAACTGGGTGTTATCTTTGCTTTGACTCCATCTCTTCATTCTTTCTGGAGTTATTTCTCCACTGATCTCCAGTAGCATATTGGGCACCTACCAACCTGGGTAATTCATCTTTCAGTGTCCTATTTTTTTGCCTTTTCATGCTGTTCATGGGGTTCTCAAAGCAAGAATACTGAAATAGTTTGCCATTCCCTTCTCGAGTGGACCACATTTTGTCAGAACTGTCCACCATGACCTGTCCATCTTGGGTGGCCCTACAGGGCATGGCTCATAGTTTCATTGAGTTAGACAAGGCTGTGGTCTGTGTCATCAGATTAGTTAGTTTTCTGTGGTTGTGGTTTTCAGTCTGTCTACCCTCTGATGGAGAAGGATAAGAGGCTTATGGAAGCTTCCTGATGGGAGAGACTGACTGAGGGGGATACTGGGTCTTGTTCTGATGGGCGGGGCCATGCTCAGTGACTCTTTAATCCAATTTTCTGTTGATGGATGGGGCTGTGTTCCCTCCCTGCTATTTTCCTGGAGCCAAACCATGGTGGAGGTAATGAAGATAATGGTGAGCTCCTTCAAAAGGTCCCATGCATGCACTGCTACAGTCAGTCCCCCAGCCCTGCAGCAGGCCACCCCTGACCCACGCCTCTGCCAGAGACTCCTGGGCAAGTCTGGGTCAGTCTCCTGTGGGGTCCCTGCTCCTTTCTCCTGGGTCCTGGTGCACAAGGTCTGTTGTGCCCTCCAAGAGTCTATTTCCCAGTCCTGTGTAAGTTCTGGCAGCTTTATAGTGGGGTTAATGGTGACCCCCTCCAAGAGGGCTAATGCCATACCCAAGTCTGCTGCACCCAGAGGCCCTGCCGCAGTCCACTGCTGACCCGCGCCTCCACAGGAGACGCCCAAACACAGTCTGTCTCAGTCTCTGTGGGGCCCCTGGGTCCTGGTGCACACAAGGTTTGTTTGAGTCCTCTGAGCATCTCTGGTGGGAATGGGATTTGATTCTAAATGCGATTCACCCCTCCTACCATCTTGCTGGGGCTTCTCCTTTGCCCATGGATGTGGGGTGTCTCCTCAAAGTTGCTCCAGCACCACGCAGCCACATTTATATAATGGAATATTACTCAACCATAAAAAAGAATGAAATACTGTCATTTGCAGCAACATGGATAAATCTAGAGACTATTATGCATAGCGAAGTCAGACAGAGAAAGACAAGTACTGTTTGATACTCCTTATATGTGGAGTCTAAAAAGTAATACAAATGAATCTACATACAAAACAGGAACAGACCCAGAGACATAGAAAATGATATTATGGTTACCAAAGGGGAGAGAGAAGGGGGAAGGACAAATTAGTGGTATACGATTAATAGACACAAACTACCATATATAAAATAGATAAGCACTATATATAAAAAGCTGCTGGAGGAGAACATGGCAACCCATTCTAGTATTCTTGCCTGGAGAATCCCATGGATAGAGGATCCTGGCGAGCTACATTCCATGGGATCACAAAAGAGTCTGACACCACTGAGGCGACTGAGCACAGCACATATGTAACAACACCATATAGCACAGGGCATTATACCCCCCTTTTTTTTAAATAACCTGTAGTGGAATACATGTTGTTGTGGTTTAGTCGCTCAGTAGTGTCTGACTCTTTTGTGATCCCATGGACTGCAGCTTGCCAAGCTTCTCTGCCCATGGGATTTCTCAGGCAAGACCACTAGAGTGGATTGTCATTTCTTTCTCCAGGGGATCTTCACAACCCAGGGATCAGACTCATATCTCCTGCACTGCAGACAGATTCATTACCCCTGAGCCCCCTGGGAAGCCCATAGTGGGATATAATCTGCGAAGTACTGATTCCTTGGTTTGCACACCTGTTGTTGCTATTGTTGTTCAGTCACTAATTTGTTCAGCTCTTTGCAACCTCGTGGACTGCAGCATGCCAGGCTCCCCTGTCCTTCGCTATCTCCTGGAGTTTGCTGAGACTGATGTCTATTGAGTCAGTGATGCTATCTAACCATCTCATCCTCTGCCACCCCCTTCTCCTCTTGCCTTCAATCTTTCCCAGCATCAGTGTCTTCTTCTGTGAGTTGGCTCTTCATATCAGGTGGACAGTGTATTGCAGTTTCAACTTCAGCATCAGTCCTTCCAATGAATATTCAGGGTTGATTTCCTTTAGGATTGACTGGTCACCTGAAACTAACACAATATGGCAAATCAGCTATACTTCAATTTTTAAATTGCACTAACTGTCAAAAAGAAAAAAGATTAGGTGATATCTGGGGAATATTCTCAGACTTTTCTTTCTAGACTTTCAATAAATGAAACCAAAACCAGTAAATTGGAATTACTGTACAAATAAGATACACTTCAAATAAAAAATAAAAAAAGATACACTTCAAACTAATCTCAGATATTAATTTTACTGGGCCATTATTTTTACTGAAGCAAAACATTATATTTAACCTTCGAGAAAACTCATTTGAACCAGAATTACACATATTATCTTCATTTTACAGCTGAGGAAATTTGAAATTTAGTTCATATACAGGACAGCTTCTCGCCTCCCCAACACTCCTAGTTCTTCTAAGGCAGGTATTCACCTCTCAGTTTCTGGTACCTGCAAAGGGTAAGCCAAATAGTTGATGATCAAAAAGATTGTTTAACTGAAATAAAAGTTGCATGCTGTGTCCCAAAAAAGCATAACTAGGACATAATTCTCCTGACTCATTTATCTACAACAAAAATGTGTCTGTAACTGGACAGTCTATGATCACATTGCTATGATTAGTATTATAGGAACCATGCTTATCCTCCTCTCACATTTAGAGCAGACATGAGCAGCCCTTCTGCTTTCAAGACCATTCACCACCTCTCTGGTCCACTTACTTTCTTTGTTGTTTAACTCCTTACATTCTCTTTAACCTGGATAAATGTAACTTCTTAATAGGTTCTTTCCAATTTTTGCCTTTTCATACTGCACTTTCATACATCACTTTGTCAACAGAGGTCCATCGAGTCAAAGCTATGGTTTTTCCAGTAGTCATATATGGCTGTGAGAGTTGGACTCTAAAGAAGGCTGAGTGCCAAAGAATTAACCCTTTTGAACTGTGGTGCTGGAAAAGACTCTTGAAAGTCCCTTGGACAGCAAGGAGAGCAAACCAATCAATCCTAAAGGAGATCAACCTTGAATATTTATTGGAAGGACTGATGCTAAAGCTAAAGCTCCAAAACATGGCCACCTGATGTGAAGAGCCAACTCACTAGAAAAGACCCTGATGCTGGGAAAGATTGAAGGCAGGAGGAGAAGAGGACAACAGAGGATGAGATGGTTGGATGGCATTACTGATTCAATGGATGTGAATTTGAGCAAACTCCGGGAGATAGTGAAGGACGGGGAAGACTGGCAAATTGCAGTCCATGGGGTCGCAAACAGACATGACTTAGCGACTGAACAACAACAAGATAGGTTCTTTAATTTTTCTCATAGCTGGACTTTCTTTTCTTCTTTGTATGCATATGAACAAAATAAATGAGCTCACTAGCTTGTTTCCTTTTCTTCCTTCATACCAATCCCTTCTCAAACCCCACCTTTCCTTGGAGCCAGCTTGAATCACCTTAAGATTTCCAGGGTCCACTCAACAATGCCAGCATTTTTCTTTCTGACATATGAAGATCTCCTTCCCCTTGAGTGATCCCTGTCCTCTCTCTGCGACTTGCCTGTGCCATGTTTAGATTGTAAACCCAATGGACAAGGAATGTAAGTAACACTGTGTGTACACAATCCAGCATCAAAATGAAAATTGTCATTAGCAGCTAGGACTATAACATTCAGAATTTTAATTAA
Organism: Cervus canadensis; assembly: GCF_019320065.1. Taxonomy (NCBI): domain Eukaryota; kingdom Metazoa; phylum Chordata; class Mammalia; order Artiodactyla; family Cervidae; genus Cervus; species Cervus canadensis. The sequence goes on along the minus strand of NC_057397.1, from coordinate 72,523,226 downwards.
CTTTCAGACAATCGCATTAATACAGCTATAGCAAAACTCTCTTGGAACATATTCGACTCATTTTAATCACCACTGAAGTAATGAGCACAAGTGAAAAGCTGATGCAATGTCGATGGGCCTTAGGAAAAATTCTCTGGAACAATCTTCAAGGTGTTCGTGTACTTCAGAACACACAGTCTCTTTTGTTGCTAAGTCATTTACATTTTGGAAATGATATTAAGCAGCCAAAGTAATATATTACATATATTCTCATGTTTTACAGACCACGTATTAATGGGTAAATATGCAGGTTTGTTTATAGGTAATTCAACACAGAAATATATTATTACTAGTGAGAATTATGGTTTTTCCTCTGTGTGACACTGAAAATCTGAATCTGAAAGCCTAATTATCACTTGCTACCTTCTCTTTATATGAAATAATAAGATAATCATTTGAGACTCATAAACTCTTGATTTTTCATCTTGAAGGGCATGAACAATGTCACAAACTGTCATGAGACAGTTTGTGTTCTGTAGCTAGTGCTAATAGAAAACAGGAGGCCACCAGCAAATATGCCCTTGAATTACCTCTGAAAATGGAACTGTTCTCTTTTTGTATAATAACACATTTCGATCCAAAAGATAATTTGCCTTTATATCAAGAATTCATATAAAAGACTCACTTCTGAAGATACTCCATAGACCATTCTTCTCTTAATTTGCTGTGTAATAGTTAAAATCCTGATGACCTAAACCAATTTTTATAAACATGCAATAGTGGAATAAACTCAGAGTATTTAAATTATTGTTACTGAATACATTTTGAATCATCCATTTCTATAAAAAGATAAAAATGCATTTAACTAAATTCTATATAATTTTATTGAGTGCTTGTGCCAAACGCTGGGATTGTGATGCAAGTATGGGGGTCTTTGCTTTCTTGGAAGTCACAGTTCATAATGGAAAGCATATTAAGTAGGTAATCATGGGACTACTGAACGTTACAAGAGGGTAAAAACAGGCAACTATAGGAGCATGTGAAAATGTGATCTAACTTAAACAGAAGAACCATCACCTCATGACTTAGAAAGCAATACATTTTGGACAGTCAAGCCTTCTATTCAACAGAGACAGAACTAACTCTTCATGCACAAGCCAGTTCAGCAGAGCAAGGGCCAGCCTAGATTGTTCTATTGATAATGGTCTGGAGCTACTGAAGTATAAATTCTATCCATTTTAGATCGCTTGGCTTTCCTCAAGAGGAATCTCTCCCTCACCACCCCCCACCCCTCACACCCTGGCTGCTGGCCCAGGTCTCTAGCAAAATGTATAAAATAGACACTGGATATAAGAATATGAATGACTCAGCATAAACTCTTCTTCACTGGCAAGTCTCAGGAAAAGGTCCTGCTGATTGGACCAGCCACTGTCTTTCCATGTGATTACAAAGCTTATTATCACACAGACAATACTTGGAAACAAACTTGAATATAAATAAGAAGCTCAGCTCTTGCCAGCATGTTTATTAAAATGCTCTTTAAATATTTGGAGTAAGGGAAGAAGGGAGATTTCATGGAGTTTAGAGCCAGAATCATGTACACTAAAAGCCATACTAAATTTTTCAAAGCTATCCTGCCATCTAAGCAAGGAAATGAAAGCAGACAGATTTTAATGAAAGCTTTCAAAATGAGCAATCAGAATATTCCTTTACACATGGCAATCAAAAATATCTGTAGACTGAATGAATTACTGTGGAGTTGAATCAGTGGGCTCAAGTTCTTGCCACATAAATCCCCTTAGGAAGAACCAAGTTTGCCTTCTAACAGGATACACAATCCTACTTGTATTGACAAGATGGTACTTTTCTCCAGTATACTGTTGACCTCTTTTCTGATACCATTTCAGCTTTCGCTTCCTTGAGAAGAGAAAGTGATAATGGAACAAGGTCCCTTCCAGGCCATCCCCCCAGACTTTGGTGAGGTTATTGGCTTGAGATAAAGCACGCAGAGGCCCTGACGGAAGAGCCCCTGGGCGTGTAGGGGCAGCTCTCTGATGAGAGGCAGCAGGAGGGTTAGAAGCAGCAGAAAACAAAGGACGATGACGTTGCTTATTCCAAACTGATAATGATGAAGACCCTCTAAGATGTAAACGGTAAGACATTGACCACAGACTTGACTGCGGCCTAGATAGAATCCCTAAAAATAAGAGCCTAAATCTTCTCCATATAACTGGCATTTCTGTGTGTCCCCTCAGGGGACATCTTTGTCGGGGTTTACCTATCTTCGGCATTTGAATGCCTTAACAGCTGACAAAAAGGTGGAGTTTGCTTATTGGGATCAAAACCTTAACTGAGAGCTGAGAACAAGAGAATATTTTCAAAGGAGTGCTAAATGCTTTCACTCCTGGAGCCCTCGATCAGCAGGAAGTGGCCAGAGCAGTCATCGCCCCTCTTCCTCCAAGACTGAGAAGTGATCAGAGATGAGAGAAGTGGAACAAGGAGTCATCAGCCATCACATCCACTTCCCCTGCCTTCACCACTCAAGGCTGCCGACGACAGACTCACTCCAAGTAGCACCTCAACAGAACGACGTCTGCCCCAGCTGTTTTCCAGGAACCTGGACTCAGCAGTGTCTAGTCCAAGCCAAGCTATTAAGACTAGCTAGGACCACTGACCTTCTGACCGCACATGAGCAAAGGTCCGTTTGGTGATCTTTTGATATCAGAGGGCAAAAACTCCACCCTCAGATCATGCTGAGCATCTCCATTTTTTAATAGGCACAGGCCTGTAGCTTAGTTACCTCTGGGCAGAACTGGACCTTTTTCCATTCACTTTTCCCCATGCTCCCCATTCCTCAGACTGCCCTGATTCTTTACTCTTCACTCCATAAATACCCTGAGCCCCTTGCCTTTTGGGAGGCAGATCTAAGACGTGTTCTTTCCTCTCTTGGATGTCTTGTGAATAACCCTCTCTGTATTGCAAATGTCAGCATCTCAGACTTTTGGCTTGATGCTCATGGGGCAAAATGAGCCTGGTTTGGTAATATAAAAAAAGTCATCCCCTTCCCAAATTCTGTTCTGACTGCTGAGTATTCCAATGCATGAAGCGATATTTTTAAAGCATCCTTTTAGTTGCACATGTCAAACTGAGCCCACTTGACCTCTTATTTTGTGTTTATACGGGATCCGAATCTACAGGAAATTGCGTACTTCTCCTTCCTTCATCTCCCTTTTCTTCTGTGTTAGTCTCCTCAGGCTGCCGTAATAAAAACACCACAGACTGGGTGACTTAGAAATTTATTTCTCATGGTTCTAGAGGCTGGGAGTTCCAGAGCAAGGTCCAGGAGGCAGGGTTTGGTTTCTGGTGGGAATTCTCTTCCTGACTTGCGATTGGCCCCCTCCTCACTATGGCGTCATATGGCCCTCCCTCTCATCACACGCAGAAAGACATCTCTCTCTTCCTCATCTTATAAGGCCACCAATTCCGTCGAATCAGGGCCCCACCCTTTGTCATTGTTATTCAGTCTCTGAGTCGTATCTGACTCTTCACAACCCCTTAAACTGCAACATATCAGGCTTCCCTGACCTTCACCATCTCCCAGAGTTCACTCAGATTCATGTCCATTGAGTAGGTGATGCTATCTAACCATCTTATCCTCACCTACCCCCTTCTCCTCTTTCCTCAATCTTTCCCAGCATCAAGGTCTCTTCCAATGAATCAGCTCTTCACATCAGGTGGCCAAAGGATTGGAGCTTCAGCTTCAGCATCAGTCCTTCCCATGAATATTCAGGGTTGATTTCCTTTAGAATGGACTGGTTGGATCTCCTTGCACTCCAAGGGACTCTCAAGAGTCTTCTCCAACACCACAGTTCAAAAGCATCAATTCTTCTGTGCTCAGCTTTCTTTATGGTCCAACTCTCACACCCATACCTGACTACTGGAAAAACCATAGCCTTGACTAGACAGACCTTTGTCAGAAAAGTGATATCTTTGCTTTTTAATGCACTACCTAGGTTTATCAAAGATTTCTTTCCAAGGAGCATCTGTTAATTTTATGGCTGCAGAAAGGTAAAGCTTCAGAAATCTCTTGTGTGTTCTGGAAGCCCTTATGCAAAGAAGTAAGTGCCCATATGACTCAGGTAAGACTCGAGGACACCTTGTGTTTACCTCTGACAAGGCCAAATACAGACCCGCCAGATCTCCATGTTTGCTTCATAAATAGAACTGTTTTGTCCCCACTGCTCAGTCAGAACAAAGGGTTTGTTCTTCAGATTTGGGACGAGATGAACTTTGGTCCCATCAGTGTGAGCCAGCAAGCCGCCCCTCCTCAACCACCCCTCCTGAAAGCCAGCCGTGTCCTGAGAACACTCTCTGCTGACGGGGTCCTAGAGGCCACGTCCATTCCACCCAAGTCCACAACCCGGTTCTTTCTAGCCTTCTTTACTCCTCCACAAAGAGAAGCCCTTGCAGACTTCACGGTCAGAGCATTCTCCCTATTGCGATAGTTCATCTCACACTCTTCCTTCATCTCTTCACAATCATCCTTTGGAATAAAGTCTTTCCTTACAAAGTCTGGACCTGTTGTGGTTTTTTGTTTTTTGTTTTTCACCAACAGATTCCAACAGAAAATTCCACCCACCCACCCCCCTCCCCAAATTTTTTTTTCCTTCCAACAGGGCTGGAGCAAGTCTGGAGCCCACATTGAACCGCTGCAATCGTCCAGGCCAGAGCTGATGGGCGTCTGCAGTGGTATGGAGCGGCAGGAGCCTTTCGCTGGGGTAACGTTGTAGGCACTGACGATGCTCTGGACGAGGCAGGGCGTGAAGAGCCGCCTGCTGCCTGGGCGTCCTCACCGTGGGCGACCTCCCCCCGGGGCTCCTGCCGGGGGCCGCCCTGGGGCTCCAGTTGCCCCTACGCCTTCCCCTGCCCCCGTGTCATTGCCGGTGCGCTGCGCAACCCCGCGTCTCTGGAAGGACTTCCCCTTTGGGCTGTGAGCTTCCTGCAAACGGGGTTCATGTTTAGTCACTCCCGCACTCTCAGCACCCAGCCTAGTGTCCTGCTGTCCAAGGGTTCACTGATTGATTAGACTAATTCATAAAACTGATTTAAGATGTCTCATGACTTCCCTGGGTGGCACAGTGGATAACAGTCCGCCCCCAGGTGGCGCTAGTGGGCAAAGACCCCACCCCTGCCAGCGCAGAAGGGGTCAGAGATGCCCGCTGACGCCTGGGCTGGGAAGATCCCCTGGAGGAGTAAATAGTAACCCACTCCAGTGTTCTCGCCTGGAGAGTCCACGTGGACAGAGGAGCCTTGGCGGGTCTGCGGGGGGGAAGGCGAGGGGGTTGGCTACAGTCCATTTGGTAGCAAAGAGACACAACTGAGGTGACTTAGCACGCATGCCAATGCGGGGGACAAGTGTTCCATCCCCCATCTGGGAAGATTCCACCTGCCCGGGAGCAACTAAGACTGCGCACAACTGCTGAGCTCCAGGGCCCACGAGACGCAGCTGCTGAATCCGCGTGGGGCAACCGCTGGAGCCCCGTGCCTAGGGTCTGCGTTCGGCAGCACAGACAATCACTGCAAGGGGAAGCCCACACCTGAGTGAGGAGTGCCCCAGCCTCCCCGGCAACTAGAGAAAGTATCCCCGCCTCCAAAAAAAAAAAAAAAAAAACCAGCACAGCCAAAAATAATAAAATTAAATTTAAAAAGTAAAAAGATTTCTCAAGACATACGTATGTGTGCAAGTCCTCTGGCTTCTGAATTGATAGGAATGATTGGGAAAATAATTTGAGCTAATATATTTTCTAGATTTTGTTTGTGTGTCATTTCACCTATAAACTTCACCAAACCCCTAAGAACAGGTACAATTGCTATATGATCTTTATTTGACTGATCGGTACACTGAGATTAAAGAGGTTGAGCTATTTTGAGTAAGAAGCAGAGCTGAGAGCTCACACACTTCATCTCTGCATGCTATCACCTTCCTGCAACCTCAGAAGTAGCAGTGACCAGCTCCTCACAGGAGGGACTGCCCATCGTTCGTGTAAGGGAAGATCTGGATGATAATATGTCAAAGAGAGAGATGATTGAAAAGAGCAAAGGAACTTACTCTTTCAAGCAAATGCCAGAAAGGCAAAAATGGTTTGGGAATGTGCAGGCAATATTTAGAACTCAACAGAAACGCTGACTGAGGGACGAACTGTGATTGTGAGGCCTTTGATGTTCTGTGCTAACCATCACTCAGTACTTGAATTATCGTCCAAAGAAAGCAGTCAGGCACACAGGAAAAAAAAAAAAACTGAAAGGCATCGGGTTTTTTCCATAAATTTTTGCTCTTCTCAAATAGTCAGTGTACATTTTCTTGGCACGTTTCTGTATGTAAGCAGCTAGAAAATGCAGAGATCTAGACAAGTCAGCATGGTCCACGGTAGAGCTGATGTCTGCAAATGGGAGCTTCCTCGAGAACAGCCTCCAGCCCTCTAAGATGTGACTCTGCAAGCCATCCACACTTTCACAGCCCGTGAGACGTGCTTTAGAATATTTTAGCTAAGGTGCACTGCAGAGTGATGGCCATGTGACAGACTTCAGCAGACAAAAACATGACTAACAGGAGCCTTAGTCCTGGCCAGCTTCCAGAAGGAAATAGAGACATTTAAGAACCAAGATGATCCCTTATATACCTGAAGCTTCCATAATATTGTAAATCAACTACGCCTCAATAAGAAAAGGGAGAGGAAAAAAAAACAAAAACAAAACACCAGGATGATCCTAAGGTCACTTCAGACAGACTCATTTCCTCCTGAAAGGCTGTGGACCAAGCACCAGCTTTGCCAACTAACCTCCTAACAGAAGTCACAGCGCCTCTGTTTCTGGGAGTTCTCAGGGTCAAAGTGATAGGTGAGGTTGATGACTCGTAGCTAAACATTTTTCGATCGATGTTCCATAGATTTTCTTGCTATTATATAGATTTCTGAACTGAGTTACAAATAATCAGGCTTATTCTTAGAAAGTATAATCTATCAAAATTAGATATCCTTCAATGACAATAAAAAGCAAGAGTGAAGTGATGAGAAGAATCGTTAAGGATGACAGTCTCTCTGAGCAGGTGGGATCTGGGAGACCCGCACGTGGCCCTGGAAGAGAGACGCTTCCGACACTCGTCAAGTACAGGAGCGGAAGGCGAGGCGGGAGACTCTGCCCAGGGCGGGACTAGACGCTGGGCGAGGGGTCTGGAGCTTTCTAGCGGTGCCCCACCCAGTAACCCGGCAAGAGTTGCTTCCTGCACTTCCGTCTCCTCACCCTTTTAGTCGTTTGAACTGCTTGAGTCATTTGCAAGCAAAACTTTTCTCCTCCTCGTCTCAAAGTGTGCTCTTTCAAGTTTGGACAACAGTGCTACTTAGTTTCGACTTCATCAAGGTCACAAAGAGTGAAAAAGAGAGGCGAGATTGCTAACGGGCAATTGCCCTCATCCAGTCAGGTGAAGGCTTTAGAGCAAAATCTGCGAGTTCCCTGAGAAGAAGGAAATCTGCCTCAAGACTTCAGCAGAGAACTCCTCCCTAAGTTTGCAGCCTGTCAGCCAGCCCCACACACTCCATTCTCAAGACTGCAAATCCGCTCTTGCCTGTGGCCTGCCCGACAGATTTAGGGCTTGCCAGTCCCCAGGATTGCATAAGTCAACTTCTTAAATCTACGTCTGTCTCCAAAAAAAACTTCTCAAAATTTCTCTTCTTGTTGGATCTCTTCTGTAAGCCTTTTTTTAGAAAAATATCTTTCCCTTTTGTTTTAGATTTGTGTGTGTGTGTGTGGACCATTTTTAAAATCTTTTTTGAATCTGTTATAATATTGCCTTTTTTGTTCATTTTCTGGTTTTTTGGCCATGCAGCATGAGGGATCTTAGCTGCTGGACTAGGATTGAACCTCCACCCTCTGCATTGGAAGACCAAGTCTTCACCACTGGACTGCCAGAAAAGTTCCTACCTTTCCCTTTTGAGTGAACAAACAGATGAACCAAAAACCACAATGAAACAGCAAAGGCCTTCAACTTCACGTTTGTCCCTGTCATCTGCACCAGGGAGTGTTCATAATACCATTTGCTCTCTCTAGACTGTTTCCTTTGCGATTGCACTCGGTAATGTTACAACAAAGCTTGGAATGAAAACACCATCATAACTGATTCATGATTAAAATCAATACAATAAGTGTAAGTATATATAAACCAAAGAAATGAATATTCCATTAGCTATTCATTGATCTACAGTCTGTAACTGCAGGTAAGATCTTGTATTAAGAAAGAGCTATGAAGCAGAGAGGTTGACTTCTAGTCTGCCATAATAATGGGCAAGTTAAATGACCTCCCCTTTCTCAAATTATTTGATTGGGAACTAAATGGTTGATGAGCATATATAGTGATAGTTTTAATGAGCATAAAATGAAGTATTAATAATGTTATGGTTTGCATTGTATCACTCAAAAGATACGTTGGAGTCCTAACTTCCAGTGTTTCGTAATGTGACCTTATAAATAGGATGTGATTTGCTAGAAGTATATAATCAGTTGAGTTGAGGTCACACTGGAGTTCAATGGGCCCTTAACCCACGATGACTGGTGTCCTTGTAGAAAAAAGAGAGACAGTCTCACAAGGAGAACAGCATGTGATGATGGAGGCAGAGACTGAAGGCGGCAGCTGCAAGGCAGGGTCCGACAGGAAACCCCCGAAGTGAGGGAGAGAACCCTCCCACGGATCCCTGGGGGAGTGTGGTCCTGCCGGCACCTTAATCTTGGACTTCTCATCTCTGTTGTTTTGAGTCACCCAGTCCGTGGGGCTTAGAAGTAAGATGATAAAAGTTTGGAAAGATACAACACCCCGAGTGAAATGTCCTGCAGTGCATTTACAAGCCTGGGACATGCCACGTTAGTAAACAGCACACACGTCAGGCCCTGGGATGTGACTTCACTTGTGTTATTTCATTGCATTATCCCAGTAACCAAATGAGGCCAGAACCGCTATTATTCACATTTACAGTCAGTGAAAGCCTGGCGCTGCCAGCGTACACGGCTTACCCAAGGTCACGTTCAGCTCAGTTCAGCTCAGCTGCTCGGTCGTGTCCGACTCTTTGTGACCCCATGGACCGCCAGGCCTCCCTGTCCATTAGGAGTAGCTATAAGATGTTGTGGGAACACTGTAATGTTTTTTGCCTTTAAGGTCTTTAAAATCTAGTTGATAAAAGTTAAAATTAACTTAATGTTAATTAGCATGTTAATTTAGTCATTCATTAGTTCTGTTTCTAATGTGGTGTTGTTCTCCGTGAAATACTACTGAAATAATAAAAGGACTGAGAGAGAGACAGAAAAAGAGAGGCAGAAAGAATGTGTATTGTATCAACACTATCCCCAGCAGACCTAAGACCTAAGACCTAATACAAGTGCAAGCCTGCCAGTTCCTCCATATCAGCTTCACATACGAGAAGAATTCATTTCCACAGTCCCCAGAGTCAAACCAGCAATTTGGGGTGAGGTGACTTTCTAAGTCAGCATCATTGCTTCTTCGTGGAATTTCTCATTTCTCTGTGGCTTCTGCACTTCATCACCTCCCTCCCGTTGTCTGTGGTCACTCAGCGGTGAGTGGAGATGAGCTAAATGAAAAAGGTCTTTCCCTTCTTGGTAAAATAAGAGCTGCCTCTCACCCCTTTTAACAAAAATGTTTTCTGCATATTCTGTTGTGTTTCCTTTGTTAACATTCACAGTGTCTAGGACTGGTCTCTAGACATTGTCGAAGTCGTGGGTCTGCTAAACTAGATACTCAGCCAATCCTTCCCCACGCCATCTCATCCTCCAGTCCTGCTGAGAGAGGAGAAGCAGAGATCAATAGCTGTTCTTACCAGCCATTTCTTTCAAAGCTCTTCTCTTGGGGCCTTTTACCTCCACTGCCTTCCACTTGCCTGACTACACCTCTTCTTTGCATCTTCTAAGCCACGCTGTGTAAGGATGTACACTTGACTCTCCACTAATGTCCATGTTTTAGCTTGTTTCATTCTTTCATTATCATGATGACAAGAGTAATGGCCTCTCCAAAGTTCCTCCAATCTTTCTGCTTCACAAGAACCAAAAATGTGATTTTCAACAATCTTACTTGTCACAAAAATAATTGAGAGAAAACCACTTGTGTTCAGATATATGGTCTTAATGACTTCAGGGTCTCAGAGTGGCAGACGCACAGATAGCTGTTGCTCATCCGTCCCGGGGATTTCATCGTCTAAAGCCTGGGAAGGAATACTTAATAAGGTCCCAAGAAGCAAGACTTGCTTCTAACTTCAGTGAATTTCTAATGAGGCAGCTCTCAAGTGGAACCGTGACGGACTCAGGCTCCATGGACAGAGGACTGGATTCTGATGTGCGCTAGATGCGTCTTGGATAATAGTTGGACCTTTTGTTAGTTAATATCTACTAGAGTTTCCCTGTGCTGGAGGTACTGAGTTAGACGCTTTACAAGCGTGATCTCAGTCATATGTAGCCCCATGGGGTGACTAGCATTATTTTCATATTGTTTCACAGCTAAGCCTGGGTGCTTCTAAGGGACTACTAACTTACTTATGGTGGAGTCAGGATGCAAACCCAGGCACTCTGAAGCCACAATTGTTCTCTGAACCACTGTACTATCCGGCTCACTGTCTCCTTCTAGAGTAACTCCACTGAGGAGTCAGGAGATCTGCTCTTGCCTTTGAAGCCCTCCTAACTGCCACAGTAATGGAGGCAGTAGTATACTTGCTGAAGAATTCTCTGACTGTGCTGTCTACTGTGAGAACCTCAGAAGGGCCGGTTCCACCAGAAGCCAGACAGAAACTGTTCACCCCAGGAAGTCGTTAATCACTGTGCTGTTTTTAAAAGGACAAAGTAAGCTTTTTTCCCGTTGCCAACACCAAAAATTACCTCACGCATTTTTCAGCATGGCATACAGTTCCTCATATCCCAGCCACAGCCTGGCCTCCTGGCCGACCTCCCCCCACCACCTGCCCCCTGCCTCCTCCGCATTTCCACCCTGTCTAACTCTGATCTCTGATACATTCATGCTGTTATGTACGTATTCCTTCTTGCTGGAGTCTCCTTCCTTCTTTTTGACAGGTTGCAGGCCCCTACTCAGCTTCCCTGATGGCTCAGCGGGTAAAGAACCTGCTTGCATTGCAGGAGACGTGAGTTCTATCCCTGAGTTGGGAAGATGCCCTGGAGGAGGAAATGGCAACCCACTCCAGTGTTCTTGCCTGGAGAATCGCATGGACAGAGGAGCCTGGTGGGCTACAGCCCAAAGGGAAGAAGGAAAAAAAGAGCCTGACATGACTGAGTGACTAAGCAGCACACAAACATGAGGACAAGCCCCTACTCATCTTCCAGGACTTCTTTTGTGGTCACCCGCTCTGAACAGCCTTCCTACAGACGCTCCAAGGCAGAATTAATCTATTCTTTGTACTATCATGAGATTCCCAGGTGGTGCTAGTGGTAAAGAATCCACTTGCCAATGCAAGAGATGCAAGAGACACAGGTTCAATCCCTGGGTCGGAAAGATCCCCTGGAGAAGGAAATGGCAACCCACTTCAGTATTCTTGCCTGGAAAATTCCATGGACAGAGGAGCCTGATGGGCTACAATCCATCAGTTCAGTTCACTTCAGTCACTCAGTCTTGTCCAACTCTTTGCAGCCCCATGGACCACAGCATGCCAGGCCTCCCTGTCCATCACCAACTCCCAAAGTTTACCCAAACTCATGTCCATTAAGTTGGTGATGCCATCCAACCATCTCATCCTCTGTCGTCCCCTTCTCCTCCCACCCTCAATCATTCCCAGCATCAGGGTCTTTTCTAATGAGTCAGCTCTTTGCATCAGGTGGCCAAAATATTGGAGTTTCAGCTTCAAGTTCAGTTCTTCCAATGAATATCAGGACTGATCTCCTTTAGGAAATCAGTAGATCAGGTTTGATCTCCTTGCAGCCCAAGGGACTCTCAAGAGCCTTCTCCAACACCACAGTTCAAAAGCATCAATTCTTCGGCACTCAGCGTTCTTTATAGTCCAATTCTCACATCCATATATGACTACTGGAAAAACCATAGCTTTGACTAGATGGAACTTGTTGGTAAAGTAATGTCTCTGATTTTAATATGCTGTCTAGGTTGGTCATAACTTTTCTTCCAAGGAGCAAGTGTCTTTTAATTTCATGCTGCAGTCACCATCTGCAGTGATTTCGGAGCCCACCAAAAATAAAGTCTGCCACTGTTTCTCCATCTATTTGCCATGAAGTGATGGGACCAGATGCCATGATCTTAGTTTTCTGAATGTTGAGTTTTAAGCCAACTTTTTCACTCTCTACTTTCACTTTATCAAGAGACTCTTTAGTTCTCTTTTGCTTTCTGCCATAAGTGTGGTGTCATCTGCATATCTGAGGTTATTGATATTTCTCCTGGCAATCTTGATTCCAGCTTGTGCTTCCTCCAGCCCAGCATTTCTCATGATGTACTCTGCATATAAGTTAAATCAGCAGGGTGACAGTATACAGCCTTGACGTACTCCTTTTCCTATTTGGAACCAGTCTGTTGTTCCATGTCCAGTTCTAACTGTTGCTCCCTGATCTGCATACAGGTTTCTCAGGAGGCAGGTCAGGTGGTCTGGTATTCCCATCTCTTTCAGAATTTTCCACAGTTTATTGTGATCCACACAGTCAAAGACTTTGGCATAGTCAATAAAGCAGAAGTAGATGTTTTTCTGGAACTCTCTTGCTTTTTCAATGATCCAGTCGATGTTGGCAACTTGATCTCTGGCTCCTCTGCCTTTTCTAAGTCCAGCTTGAACATCTGGAAGTTCACAGTTCATTTACTTTTGAAGCCTGGTTTGGAGAATTTTGACCATTACTTTACTAGCATGTGAGATGAGTGCAATTGTACAGTAGTTTGAACCTTCTTTGGCATTACCTTTCTTTGGGATTGGAATGAAATCTAACCTTTTCCAGTCCTGTGACCACTGCTGAGTTTTCCAGATTTGCTGGCATATTGAGTGCAGCACTTTCACAGCATCATCTTTCAGGGTTGGAAATAGCTCAACTGTAATTCCATCACCTCCACTAGCTTTGTTCATAGTGATGCTTCCTAAGGCCCACTTGACTTCGCATTCCAGGATGTCTGGTTCTAGGTGAGTGATCACACCATCGTGGTTATCTGGGTCATGAAGTTCTTTTTTGTATAGTTCTTCTGTGTATTCTTGCCACCTCTTCTCAATACAAACCATGCGGTCACAGAATTGGACATGACTGAGTGCACACACACACACACACACACACACACACACACACACACTGTACTATCATGTATTTCTATTAATACCACAGGTATTGCTCTTATTTTCTCTATCTGTTCAGTTATCTCTTGTCCCACAAGCTTGCCACTAAATATTGGACTATTTTAAGTCCAGCAAGAGAGCGGTGGTCACAGTTGCACGTTCTGCATGTCAGCTGCCCTCTGCCAGAGTGTGCCTGTGTTCTTCCCACTCAGCAAGCATAAAGTCTCATATCCACACCAGATGCCTTTCTTACCGATCTCGGGAAATGCATGTCTAGAATCCATTAGTTTTGAAGACTATATGAAGATTTTTATAAAGGTGAAAAAATGTAGACTTTAGAAACCGTGCCCTTTCTTTAATGAATTTTTTCAACCTCAAGCTTCAGTTTGAACTCCAGACTGATGAAATACTAACACATGAGTGCCTCATGGCGCCATCTAGTGTCAGAGTTACTACTGTAATCTGTTCCTCTAGGACTAGGTATCCCCATCCAATACTTTGGCCACCTGATGGGAAGGACTGACTCATTTGAGAAGACCCTGATGCTGGGAAAGATTGAAGACAGGAGGAGAAGGGGATGACAGAGGACGAGATGGTTGGATGGCATCACCGACACAAAGGACATGGGTTTGGGTGGACTCCGGGAGTTGGTGATGGACAGGGAGGCCTGGCGTGCTGTGGCTTATGGGGTCACAAAGAGTCAGACACAACTGAATCGACTCTCTACCTACTGCCCATTGAATCCATGTGGTTTTCACCCCCAGTCATGCCCATTTCCTGCCTGGACAGGTAGGAACCCAGCAAAGGGCAGGGCGAGTCCTCTCTGCGGCTGCCATGCTGATCATAGTACCTAGAACAAGGTAAGCTAAGCAAGTTGAATGGATGAGAATAGAATTATAGTGGCAGAATTACACTGTCTTTTAAAAAGAAAATATTGATGACTGAAACAATTGTCAATAAAATTAAATAAAAAGTAAGGTAAACTAGAAAAGCAAACAATTGGTATTTTCATTGCGTTGTGAGAAGTTGTTGGCTATTATGCCCTCCCCACCCAGTGAGCCCACTGCCCGTTACTATCATGAATGAGTCTTTAAATTTTGCCCTTTTTACATAAGAAAGTACCTATGAGACTCCACAGCTTCCCAAGTTTGAGCAAAGCCACTTGACTGCAGGCTCCTTGAAAACACGAACGAATAATCAGATCCACAGAATTCGCTGAGAGCAGCCACTCACAGTAACAGAGAGGTGGAGGTCCTTTCTGTCATCCGTATGTCGGCTCACAGAAACGTGGGCGCAAGTGAAGTCCATCCCTGCCTCTGCCCCAAGCAGAAGGTCATAAACAGTCAGACTGCCGTCCTTCAGGCCAGGCCGACACGGGCCCCACCCAGGATGGGGAAGCCAGGCAGGCCTTTCTAGGCGCTGAGGTGGGCATCAGAGGACAGAGCCTCTGAGTCACAGGAATATCTCATTAAAATAAGCTGCTTTGTGCAATTTGGTGATAAATTATAGGCTATTTCTCCTCTGGATTTGTTTGCCTTATTCCTGACAGGTAAAGCAAAAGAGGGAGGAGGGGTCTGAATTTTAAAGTCTTGCCAAATAACACAACACACTGTCCTTGCACACGTGTGTTTAGTTATGTTCTCTACCCTCCAGTTCACCTTCGGCATCACCTGCAGCTGAAAAGTAAAAAGCAGTTCAAGGTGCCATTTTCTTTTTTTTTTTTTGTACCTATTTTGAGTAGATTCTTTTAAAACTACCAGTACCCAATATTTTGGCAAGAGTGTGGGAGGTATCAATTTATACAGAATGTCTAGAAAATAAAAAGTGCATGCCCTCTGATACCTCAATTCCATCCTGAAGGTGTATTCCAAGGACAAATGTGGAAAGACGGATGCTACAAATATTTTCACTGTACTTTTATCTACAATAACAAAGTTTTGGAAACAACCTAAACAGTCAAAAGTAGAGTCTATAATGGCTAAATAAGTCAAGATCTTATCTGCATGATAAAGCACCATGTAGTCATTTTAAAAATTTTATGGAAGAATCTTTAAAAAGAAAATTTTCACAATCTAAAAATAGAGAAAAAAACATACTATAAAACAGAGTGTACATATTTATGAAGTACGGCAATTTGAACTGTAGCTATCTCTGGTTATTGTTACTGTAAGTAATTTGACTTTCTCTTTGCAGTTTATAGATTTGTACAATGAGCATGTACGTCCATTGTAATCTGGAAGATAAACAGTAAAATTGCATATAAAAAAGGAAAAGGAGTAAGTGTCATGTGTTGGATCGAGTCACGAGCTGAATGAAGAAACAGAAGCGTCCATTGTTCTCCTGAGATTCTCATGACTGTAAGGGCAGCTCCGCAGGCCTGCAGGGGCCAGCCAAGTGTCACCGCTGCTTCGGATCCAAGCGGTGAGACGACAGGAATCTCCTTCAGCTTTCGTTTTCCTGAGAGCTTATATGCGTGTCCGGCAGCAGGATTAGACGCCGCACACACCTCTGCAGGCTCGCGCTGCCCGGCGGGGAGGAGGAGGCCCGCGCCGAGGCTGCGCTGCCGGGCGGGGGCGCTGCAGCCTGCGGGGGTTTCAGGACGGGCAGGCGGCGTGACCACAGTCAGAGCCGTCAGGGAACAGGCCGGAAAGGTGGTTTTAAGCGTCTTAGAAAGATGGCACGAACTCTACTTGGAGCTTGGACGTATTCAGTAGGTCGTTGGAGGACATTTCTCAAGCATTTTCAGCACTCCGGGAGTTGATGGACAGGGAGGCCTGGTGTGCTGCGATTCATGGGGTCGCAAAGAGTCGGACACGACTGAGCGACTGAACTGAACTGAACTGATGCCACAATTAAGATATGTGTTTCAGAAGTACAGGGTGTGGGTGTGTGTGTGTGATGTGGAAGACAAATGGAAAGAAAAGAAACCACAGGCAGAGCGTCCAGTGTGGAAGCTACTACAGTGGTGCAGAATTTAGAAAATAAAAATAAATGGTCCTTATCAAAAAGTCTACAAATAGCAAATGCTGGAGACAGGAGGAAAGGGAACCTCCAGCACTGTTGGTAGCAATGTAAACTGGTGCAGGTACTATGGAGCATAGGATGGAAGTGCCCAAAAAACTAAAAACAGAGTCGCCATATGACCCAGATTTTTCAAGAAAAAGTTGTTAAATAATGTTTTATATAGAGAGAAGGTGGAACAGAAATGATGTTAACTAACCAACAAGGTGATATTCTGCCTTCAAAACTTTGTAACAATTGTTGTGAATCTTGAGCTTCAATCCTGGCCTCTTTGGTTATAACATCTATGACGTCATCCTGTGGCCAGTGATCGTCTTTCCCATTTTTAAAGGAGCAATTCTCTTCCTAAGTCTAAACTATTAACTTCTTGGACATTGCAAGAAATGCCATTTCTCACTGTCCTTCTTTCGTTTACTGACGGCTATGCTGGGTCTCCCTTGCTGTTTGAGAGCTTCTCACTGCAGGGGCTGCTCTTATTCCAGGGCCCAGGCTGAAGGGTGCGTGGTTCAGTAGCTGCTCCACGGCACATGGGATCTTCCCGGACCAGGGATCAAACCTGTGTCCCCTGCACTGGCAGTACCAGGGAAGTCCCCCGTTTTTCTTCTTGACTAATTCTAAACTAAGCTATTGACCACAATTATATACTTTTAATCTTTCGAGGGAAAATTTGTCAGGAATAGCAAAATTATTTGTGGATTTTACTGGCCTTTCTTCTGAATTTGACTCTGTAAGTTTGCATTCCTGAATTCAAAGCAGAACTCAGAATATTCAGTAATATCGAAAAGTTAAATCTGAGTGTGCTAATCATCAGAAATACTCTTTTGATAGCTTAAACAAATGGTCCCCAAACTTTCCTATCTAGTTTTTAATCAGTAAATGTATTTGTGTTTTTATATACTTTAAAATTGTTTGCAAATACTATTAGGTTGACCAAAAAGTTTGTACCCTTAGAGAAAAACTCAGGAACTTTTGGCCAACCAATATTCTATTGATAGAGACTTTAGGGAAAATGCACAGTGATTTCAAAGGGGTAGACTAAAGATAAAATAAAATTTTTTAAGAAACCTAAGTTTTACTTATTAACAGTAAAATGTCATTGGCTAAAAAAATAAATTTTACTTTTATTAAAATATGTATTACAATATAATATAGTCAATTATGCATTATTATTGTTGGAAACCTTGTCTAAGCTTTACAACATTGTAATTAGATGTTTGTTTCTAAATGAAATGTATTCCTCTACTTGTTTTGAATGGCTATCACATTTGTGAAAGTTCTCTCGTATAGATGTGTACATTCCAATAGACGTAATATATCAAAGGCTGATATTCTAAGGTCTGAAACATATTTCAATCTATCAGTTATATAAAGGCTTCTGATAAAGTTTTGTTCATAGGTTTTTTTCCTTCTTGAAGGTTTGACTAGGTAGGAATTTTGAGGATCCTTCTGGACTAGTTTTTGCCTCTTTTTTTTTTTTTCTCTCCAGCAGCTACAGGGTTTTGTTTTTTCATTTGTTTTTCTTTATTTGTTTCAGACTTTAAAGAAAGACCTATTTTCAGAAATACCCATATCTGGACATAGAAAGCAGTTGCTCCTGTGATACTGGTCTTTCATGGAGAATAATTCCCACGGGGGGCACCGCAGGGTCCCTGCAGAAGACTCCCGCTCACAGCCCATCACCGCGGCTCCTGCACACGGTCACATCCCCATAGTGCCAGCCTCCTCCCCAGCTTTCCTGCCAGGCAGCAGTGAGCACGCCCCACACCCCAGCTGGTGGAGTCTCCTGCTCTGTCGGGGACCCCAGTGGAGACCAGCTGGCCCTTGGAAAAGTACCAGTCCAGGCCCCTGTCTTGGCAGGAGCCTAGACTAATGGAAACCTCAACCCAAGCTGGAATTCACGGCTCACCCTGGGGCGCCTTCTCCACTCCAGAGTGCCGCGTTGCTTTGGGTTCCTCAGGGACACCGGCGTGTGTGCAGAGAAGTGACCTGTCCTTGACTCCCTTCCCCTCGGCTTTGCGCTTCTGTCTTGGGCACAGATCTTTCCTAAAAGGCCATAAAATGCTGTCTCCCACACCACCCACCCCTTGTCACTATCCGGCTTGTCCCTAACCCACTCTGAGTTGGTGGCATTTATTCTGGCATAAATGTCCTTAGCACGGAAGTCCTGCAATGCACAGCACCTGGGACTGCACCGCACAGATCACTCTCGATCCAAAGCCAGCCCTGGCACCGGGCTCTTCTGAAGTTGCTCTGAACTGCGGCTAGAGCCGCCACACCGAGTTAGTACCAGGAGCACTGCCGGGGGCCTGAATCCAACTTCAGATGGACCTGATGTGAAGAATTGACTCATTAGAAAAGACCCTGAGGCTGGGAAAGACTGAAGGCGGGAGGAGAAGGGGACAACAGAGGGTGAGATGGTTGGATGGCATCACCGACTCCGTGGACATGAGTTTGGGAAACTCCGGGAGTTGGTGATGGATGGGGAGGCCTGGCGTGCTGCGGTCCATGGGGTTGCAAACAGTCGGACACAACTGAGCCTGAACTGAGCTGAACTGAAGAACAAGCAGAACTCTGCCTCTGGATTCACAGGAGAACCATCCAACTGAACCCTGCAAGTTAACCCCCTGGACGGCCCCACAGACCCTGAGCAGCCCTCCTGCTCCAGGCTCTCTGCCCCAATTTTTAAATGCTGGAGGAACTGGTGTTTAAGGGGACCGGAGGTGCAGGCTTCCTAGATGGTGCTAGTGTAAAGAACCCACCTGCCAACACAGGAGACATAAGAATCAAGGTTTCGATCCCTAAGTCAAGAAGATCCCCTGGAGGAGGGCATGGCAATCCACTCCAGTATTCTCACCTGGAGAATCCCTTGGACGGAGGAGCCTGGTGGGCTACAGTCCATGGGGTCGCAAAGAGTTGGACATGTCTGAAGTGACTTGGCATGCACACACAAGATGCGTGTGGTCAAGTACCCAGCCTAAAAGTGACAACCCCGCTCACGCATCCCAAACCTCTGCAGTGATGGGAGGCAAGTGAAACTGGCTTCTCTCTGGTCCTGTTAGGACATAAGGTGGCCAAAACAAACTTGTGCTTGCTCTTTTGCTAAAACAAAGATTTTTTTTCCTTGCCACTGAGAGGAGTTTATCTTCTATCTGTAGCTAGATCATTTATTTTATCAACAAAATGTGCTAATAGCTGGTAAGGAATCCTATATAAAATAAAACCATAGGTAGCCATTTTTTTTAAATGCAGAATAGAAGGTTCTGTTGCCACAAACTAGATATGATTTCAGTAGACAAATGAGACTGCTGTCTGGTATCTATTGAAAAGAAGGGCTAGTGATCTTTTAAAATCGAAGTCATTGTTTTGGTCAGATGATTCCCAGCTTTTAACTAGCATTAAGTTATTTGTCTACATGATATGTTAATTTACTATTACTCTAGAAATAGCTTTTAAAAAAATTTTTCTTGAATAAATGCAATAAGGCAGAATTAATAACATGCTTTATTTGTTTAGATAGATAGATAGAGATGTATATTTTAAGTTTTGACTCTGCTGGATCTGTGTTGCGGCCCCTGGATTCCTGATTGAGGCTCACAGGCTCTACAGTCTGAAGGCTCAGTAGTCGTGGTCCTTCGGGGTTTTCTCAAGTTGCTGTGCATGGGCTTACTTGCCCCACGGCTTGTGGGATCTTACTTCCCTGACCAGGGATCCAGTCTGAAACCCCTGCCTTGGAAGGTGGATTCTTAACCACTGGACCACCAGGGGAGTCCCTAGAAATAGTTTTTTTTATGCTCATTTATTTTAGAAGTTCAGTTCCGTGCAGTTCAGTCACTCAGTCGTGTCCGACTCTTTGCAACCCCATGTACTGCAGCACGCCAGGCTTCCCTGTCCATCACCAACTCCCGGAGCTTACTCAAACTCATGTCCATCGAGTCAGTGATGCCATCCAACCATCTCATCCTCTGTCGTCCCCTTCTCCTCCCGCCTTCAATCTTTCCCAGCATCAGGGCTTTTCCAATGAGTTAGTTCTTTGCATCAGGTGGTCAAAGTATTGGAGCTTCAGCTTCAGCATCTCTCCTTCCAATGAATATTCAGAAGTTACACCAAGGAAAAAAAACATTAATAGTAAAGGTTCTGTGAAACTTTCCTGAAATGTTTTCACATCTGCAGTAAGTATTTCGCCGTAAACATCTAAAGATTTTTCAAATCTGAAATCACCGCTCTCGTTTTGCTGTGGAGTTTCGGTGGCTCTGGATGCCCTTTCCTCGGGGCACTGGGTACGCGCTCAGTTAGTTGCTAAGTGGAGTCCGACTCGGTGACCCCAAGGACTGTCTCCCACCGGGCCCCTCTGTCCATGGGATTCCCCAGGCCAGAATACTGGAGTGGGTTGCCATGCCCTCCTCTGGGGGATCTTCCTGCGTCTCCTGCATTGGCAGGCGGATGCTTTACCACTGAGCCGCCCGGGAAGCCCCTCCGGGCCGTGCAGCAGGCGCCGGCTCCTGGAGGAAATCATGCGGCCCCCAAGGCGGTGCCCTCACCCTCTGCCCTGCGGCGGGAGCCAGGCTGGCCGTCCGCCCGCCCGTCTGACTGCCGGCAGCCAGCCACCAGGCTCTGCGACAGCCTGCTGCCGCACTTACAGCACAAGCCAAAATCACGCTGAGAAGCAATATATTTGCAGTATCACTTGGAAGACATGTGAGATATCCCTTCCTCTTGATTTTCTCACAATCCCTCTCTCCAGCAATCCGGACAAACGCATGGGCTCAGTACCTGGCACTTTGGAGCTCCCAGGACCTGTCTTCACCAAATCACCCACTGGTTTATATTCAGGGACATCATAAGCAAGAAAACTTGTTGAAACTTCTCACTGTGTTTACTCTAAAGATGCTGCTAATTGTATTGCACTTGCGCGTCCTCTCCGGGGGATCCCATAAGAAATTTTCTTTTGAGTCCCAGAGTCAGGAATGAATGTGCTCCCTCCAAGCAACTAATTAAAATTAATTTGCTTTGATTTTACGGGCACTTTGAAGCATGTAGCTGTTTTCTTCTTTGAATCGACTCCTAGAAAGCTGAGAGTCAAATTTGAAGTTTATCTTTAGCAAATCGCCTTCTACAATCTATGGTTTTTAATATTTTTACTTGTAAATTTCATGTGATAATCTTGCCTTCTAACTTATTCCTATCCTTTCTGCTCCCATTTTGCTTTTTCCAGCCTTCCTCTTCTACTTAACTCAAACTGATTTTTACCTCATTTTTTATCTACTTATGTAAGATACCTTACAACCTTTGAAACAAGAAATGGATAAATTAATAAAGATTTCAGAATAAGTCGTACTTTATTTCTCAGAGGCAAAATTAAACTGTTCCCATTTCCTGAACTGATATACTAGGAAATAGAATGGAATTATGCAATTTTATAGACTTGGGAGAATTCTACAGAACACTGTTTCAAACAAACCCACCAGTTAATAATACTCAGAGCTCCATTTCATGAAAGATTGGAAGTGGAGCCCCAAGGCCAGCGCCACTGGCAACAGATAGAGGAAGGCGATGCTTTAGGCAGGCTAAATGAAGGACCTAACGAAGGACCTAATCTAATGAAGGACCCCACGTGTGACCTCAGGGCCGCAGATACAGGTGCTTATCTCCATCCGTGGTGGGCTGAATGATGACCCTAAAACACACGTCCAAGAAGAACTTCAGAACATGATCTTGTTTGGATTAAGATTAAAGTATAATCAAGGTAAAGATCCAGAGATGAGATCATCCTAAATTAAGGCGGGAAATCTGGTAATGGGCATCCTTATAAAAGACAGAGAACGAGACAGGGACACACAGAGAGAGAAGCCGCGTGAAGACCGAGGCAGAAGCCGGAGGGCGGCCCCAGGCCAAAGAGCGCCAAGCGTCGCCAGCAGCCGCCGGAAGCCAGGAAAGCGGCACGGAGCCGATTCCCCCGAGAACCTCCGCGAGGAATCAAACCCGCCGGCACCGGACTTCAGACTCTGGTCTCCAGAGCACATTCCTGTTGTTTTGAGACACTCAGTCTGTGATCATTTGTTCCAGCAGCCCTGGGAAACTGATGCACCATCTCCAGACTCAGATTCCCACAAATCCATGTTTCAGGTTTCAGAACCTTTGTCTGTGAATTTAACTCTTGGTTAAAGTGCCTTTTTGAAAGTGAAACTTCTTCACTTCAAAAAAAAAATATATATATATATATTTCAAACACAAATCAGTAATTAGTCCACATATCCAGTTGAAGATGCTTTCACTGTAGCTTAAGTGTTTTAACTTTCCAGAAGTTTGTACACTTATAGGCTATTCGCCATTACATTTTTATATGATGTATTTTAATAAATAATGCTATGATATGCAATAGAATGAAAAAATATAGCTCATATGTGCATGATTTCTATTATTCAGATTATATCAATCAAACATTGAACTCCTTGAAATATAGTTATCAACCTTATATCATGGAAAGTGGATTTTTTTGACAAACAATTTTAAAATATGCAAACAGATAATAGTAAACAGTCACATAACCACCAGGAGACAAGGAGAAAGAGTAAGAGAGAAAATATTTAGATATAAAAAAAACTCAGGACAAATAATAATACAAGACAATGTAAATGGATATTAGACAATGATGAAGGAGGAAATTGATATTATTCAGGATAAATCTTTTTTCTCTATTAGAAAAATAGAAACGATTTCTATTAATAAAAAAAGTAATGTAAAAGGAAATATGAGACAACGTATCTTTTGTAAAATTAGTTGTGTTCTTTTCAGTTAATTCATATTAACCACGTTCAAGTAAAGAAGATCCAAATGTTTAGAAATTGGTTTGCAATACCTCATTTCACCAGAGGATGGTAGGAGAGGGTCAAAACATATGAAACACGGCTAATTTGTATTTTTCTCTCAGGAGCTCACAACAGAATTCCGTGATTTGTAGACCTGTCAAAGTCATTTTATTCAGTACTTCCCTGGCAGTTCCGCGGTATTAATAACATGCCTGGCATTCAGGGGATGCAGGTTCGATTCCTGGTCCGGGAAGATCGCACATGCCGTGAGACAGTTCAGCTGGCCCCAGTGCTGCAACGAAGGCCCGGCGCCACCATAAATAAATAAATGAGCATGTTTTTATTCAAAACTAGCATGTTGGAAGATGATACTGCCAGGGTTTTGGTGGATTGGCTCATCAGTCTGTTTCTTCGTGGTGGAGAGAGGCGGTGGGACGAACACCCCGGACGTTAGAACACGACCTACAAGCTCCTGCTCACGTCAAACCAAGGGAACAAGGAAGCGAGCCTGTGAAAAGTTTATGAATTTCTCAGTGAAAGTGTTAGCCTCTCAGCCGAGTCAGACTCTTTGCCACCCCATGGACTGTTTCAGGGAGACAACTGAAAGCAGAGTAAGTCGATTTGTAGGAACGTCACAAAAGCTGGAGCGAAGGGGGCTTGCCCAGTCGCAGCCCTCTGTTTAAAATCCTTTATCCGGGCAGAGACAGCGAGCCGGGCCCCGGGGTAGCCAGCAGGAGAGGGGAGGGTGTTTCTCCTGCTCATGAAAACCCCCGGTGTCCACCCTGCTAGGCCGCTTGAGCCTTTCCCGTCTCATCCCCCCAGTGTCTACATTTGACTAAGATTTAGGTCAGCGGGGACTTTGATTTTTCAGTGAGGAAACCCTTGGGACAAGGGCAGGGGGAGACCAGGCCAGTCCAGCTTCACTTTCAAACAGCGCGTGCCTGCCAAGTGCAGACTACCACGCTCTGGGGTTTCTGAAGCAAATAAGGTCTGGTCCCTGCTCTTCAGAGGCTGAGCGTGTAGGAGACGTGGATCACACGAGCCACGATCCCCCTGGGCCCTTCTGGTCTGGGGGGTCTCTCGCCAATGGTCCCCAGTCACCGTGGAAACAAGCGCTCTGCCCCTGGGGAACCGTGGGCCTGGTGTCAAGCTCCTCTCCTGGGCGCTGAGTCCTGGTTGCCGCCCTCCACCTGGGTGCCCGATCCTCCTGGTCTGGTCCCCGCTGCCCCAGACCACCTCCCTGGACTCCACGCTCCCCGCTGCTGTTCTTCTCTGGGACTCAGCCCATCTTCCCGGCCAGCCCTGCCTCTCCTAAGCCCCAAAGCCACCACACTGTCTGCCATAGTAGCTGCACCAATGCACGTTTCCGCTAACACTGCACAAGAATTCCCTTTTCTCCACATCCTCGCAAACACTTACTGTCTTTTGCTTTGTTCGTGACAGCTGTGAGGTGACCTTGTGGTTTTGATTTGCATTTCACTGATGATTAGTGATGTTGAGCACCTTTTTATGTACTTAATAGCCATCTGTACGTCATCTCAGAGAGATGTCTACTCAAGTCTTTAGCCCATTTTTAAAACTGCTAGTTTTTTTGTTTTGTTTTTTAATATTGACCTGTAGAAGTCTCTTTTATATTGGAGATGAACCTCTTGTCGGATATATGGTTTGCAAATACTCTCTCCTATCTTGTGGGCTGTCTTTTGTAGCTTGCTGTGCAGAAGCTCTTTAGTCTGAAGGAACACCACCGTTTATTTTTATTCTATTGCCCATATACACAACCACGTGGAACACAGAAGCCGGTGGGAAGCTGCTCTATAACACAGAGCCAGCCTGGTACTCTCTGAGGACCTAGAGAGCTGGGGGTGTGGGGAGCGGAGGAAAGCGCAAGAGGGCGGTGATACATGTATAACTATGGCTGATTTGCCCTGTTATAAGGCAGAAACCAACACACCATTATAAAGCAATTTTCCTCCAATTAAAAAATAAATTAAAAAAATTAAAACAACAACAGCAACAAGAAGAAAGCTTGCTCTGGACTTACTACGCCTACATCTCCAGTATGGAGAGAGAAGGGGGCTTCAGGGGAGAACCCACCACAGCGCATTTCCTCTGAGCACCGAAGGCCTCACTGCGCCAGTTGGCTGCCTACAATTCCGCCGGTAGCAGAAATATGACATGTGCATTCAGCTATTTGAGGTTTCAGGCGCATATTCTGGCAAAGTCTACAGCTTTTGCACTTCAGTGCAATGGCAGAAAATCACAGTGACTTTTCTGAGAACGGGGACAAAAGGGCACTTGCTTTTTCTCAAATTCCTATTCTGTGTTACCTACCAATGCGCAGCATGTATCTAGGAAAAAAAAATACTACGATTTTGTATCCCTCCTCATCTACAAAGGAGAGAGATTGAGAAGACTGCCCATTTATTTGCTATATCTCAAACAACAGTTTCTAGTTGATGTGTATTTTTTTTAATTGTAAATCTCAAGATAAATAAGGGAATCCCTACAAACTATTGTCTTTGTTCTTGTGGGGGAAAAAAAATCAAATTCTGTACATAAACATTACATCCTCCAATCTCTTACCATTCTGAAAATTTGGATCAAAGAAACCAGTATAAGAATTATTTTTCTTTTTTTTCCCCTCTGTTTATTTAGATAGATGACCTGTGAGAAATATTTTTCCCCAAAGTAAAATTCTTAAAATAAATGAATGTGTTTGCCAAATACTCAAACACAGGGAAAATCAAACATAAACCTTGCAAGTCTAGACCAAACATGTCAGTGGCTGAGACTCATGATGGCACGTCCTCTGATTCTGACTAGACATTTATTTGGTCCTGAATCCATACATATTTATTTGGGTTCAAGGCTACTTAAAGTTAAATCATTTGTCTTTAGTGGAACATTATAATGAGACAAGCCACTGAAAGCTGGAAAGAATACAAAATATGTGCAATGAGACCTATGGAGAGCTCATTAAGACGACCCAATGAATATACATTGAAAATGCAGAAAATAAGGTTAACTGATGTCCTGGACAAAAATTCTTCAGACAAAACTCGTTATTCAAACACAAGTTATAAATTACAGAACCCCTGAGCCATAAAGAACAGCTGGAGAGTATATAGAAGACGATTTCATGTTGCATATTAGAAAACAACAAGTACAAGGGGGAAAATGCTAGAACGCCTACTATATTTTTATCTTCTTAATCTAAATTTTATTTTTGCCTATGTTTCATAAAGTAGAAAACAGATTAATATGCATACATGTATATATTCTAGAAATGCATGAAAACAGCGTGCATGCTCAAACTTTTTGACTAGTGTAATGTGACATGAAACGATCAGTTCCTGAGACCACAAGTTTAATCAGATTCCTCCTCTGGAGCTCTGTCATCTGGTGAGGTCATCCAGTCCCGTCAGCAGCTTTCACACCCACGTGACAGCCACTGAGGCTGTCCGCATCATTTCTCCTCCGAGAGTTGGCCGCGTCCAGTCTTCGGATTGAAAATCCCCATGCGGCGTTTCTCCTCAGCCTCAGGAAGACAGTGATGTCAACTGTCCTGTCAACCCGCCGTCACGCGGAAAGAGCTGGGGACGGAGGTCAGCGGGTCTGGATCAGAGAGGCTGAGCGGCCACACTCAACTCGGAATCGCGAGATCTTGGTTTCTGCACCAGAAAAGTGGGATCACCAGCTCTCTTTCATAAGGTTGCCTTTAGGGGACGTCCCTGGGGGTCCAGTGGTTAAGAATCTGCCTTGCAATGCAGGAGATGCAGGTTCGATCCCTGGTCTGGGAACTAAGGTCCCACCTGCCACAGAGCAGGTAAGCCCACACGCCATAACTACTGACCAGAGAGCTCTGGAGCCCAGGTGCCCCCACGAGAGAGTCTGTGCGCTGCAAAGAAAGATCTCACGTCATGCAGGGAAGATCTCGAATGCCAGGACTGAGACCCCATGTGGGCAAATACATAAGAAATATCCAGAAAGAAAAAAAAAAAAAAGAAAAGATTTGCTGTTAGGACCAAAGTAATAAGGTATGTGAGAAATGATTTTCAAAGTATAAAATATTACCTCGATTGCTGTTGCTCTTGTTCTAGTTACTATTAAATCACCATGTGACTCTTTTATAGATACATTTCACTAACAACCTTTGGAGGACTAGAAAATGAAAATTGTCCGAAAGTTCTCAGACCTATCCCACTACTATTACTGTGACAAATATGTGCCCTCAAAACTAAAAATAAAAACAGCATTCTGTGTGAAGAGGTAATGAACCACGTAAAGACAAAGACCGCCCTTTCCTTTTATTCCAGGCTCATCCAGTTAGTTACAAGCACACTGTAATACTCATGAACGGTTTGGGCCCTTTTCTCCCTTCTTGTCCCTTTCTTTATCTGTGCCTGTTTCTCTGTCTTCTGTAACAGAAACTGGCTAACTGTACAAAACAACAACAGAGAAGGCAGAAAACTGAAACTCGGTATTAGAAATTGCACTGTTAGCTTTGGAGAAATAAAAGCTATTGAGAGCAATGGGAAAGATTCCTGGGAAAGATTGGAGGCAGGAGGAGAAGGGGGCGACAGAGGATGAGATGGTTGGATGGCATCACTGACTCGATGGACAGGACTTTGAGTAAACTCCGGGAGACGGTGAGGGACAGGGAGGCCTGGCGTGCTGCAGTCCATGGGGTCTCATGGGGTCTCATGGAGTCGGACACGACTGAGAAGCTGAACCACAGGAGCAATGGTACATGTTCCATTCATGTCTTTACTCTTTTGCCTCTAAACAGAGAACTAGAGAATGACTGTAGTGTTCTGCTTTCTGATCTGCTGATGAATAATTCTCTTCCAGTGTGACCTAGTGCAGGGCCTTCTGAGAGGCTGGCCCGAGGAGCCTGCCCTGCAGAGGGCCCCGAAGTGCAGAGTCTGCCAGCTCCCTCCCCCCTGCATGCTCCATTCACCGGCTCTGTCCTCCACCCCACCCACGACTGCCCTCCGTCCTCGTTCTGACAAACAGGCCCTGCTTTCATCTCTGATTTTCTGCATCAGCTCCCAAATTAAATACTCTGCACAAGGTTCTCTTACCTAGGGTTTACCCACGGCTTTGTATCCGGCAGCCTCCTTCATTCTCCCAGACCTGGAGCCCCAGGAGTCTCCATGGAGATTCCCAGCCTCCCCTTCAAGGACAACAGAGTCCTACCTTCCAGATTCCCACATTCATTCTCTCCTTTAATGAACACCAGTTAATAAAGCCAAAGTAGCAGCTTGTACAGAAGATGGGGTGTGTGCTCAACCGCTTGGTTGTGTCCGACTCTGCGATCCCATGGACTGTACCCGCCAGGCTTCTTTGTCCATGGGATTCTCCAGGCAAGAAAACTGCAGTGGGTTTCCATTTCCTTCTCCAGGGGATCTTCCTGACCCAGGAATTGAACCCATATCTCCTGCAGCTCCGGCATTGGCAGGCAGATTCTTTACCACTGAGCCACCTGGGCAGCTTAAAAAATACACATCTGCCTGAGGCATTGGTCACACAGTGGTTAGTATAGCTGCTTTCCAAAAACTAAGTAGTTTATAAATGAATAATGGCCCTATGACTAGTCAAAGCTTTCATATTTCTTGGTTCCTTTGAGGCATTCTCACAGAGAATTATTATTTTAAATCATAATTAAAAACCCAGACATTACAAGCATACATGGACACAATATAGATACTGTACCTAAAACTCTAGATGAGACATCTTAAATTTTAAAGATTGTAGGGGTGATCATTTTCTGATGCACAGAAATATCAAATTGCTATATTGTGCACTAGGAGCTAACACATTGTTGTAGGACAATTACTTTAAAAACAAACTATAGAAAAAGAGAGCAGATTTCTGGTTACCAGAGGCAGGTGAGAGGGCAGAAGAGGAACTGGATGAAGGTGGTCAAAAGGCAGAACATTCTAGTTACAAGATCAATACATGTTGGGGATGTACAACAAGATTAAATAAGTAATCCTGATGCATGTTATATGTGAAAGTTGTTTAAAAGAGTAAATCCTAAGAGTCCTCAGCACAAGGAAAACATTTTTTTCTTTTACTTTGTGTCTATAGGAGATGATGGATGTTCACTAAACTCATTGTGATAATCATTTCATGATACATGTAAGTCAAATAATTATGCCAGATGCCTTAAACCCATACAATGCTGTTATGTCAATGAGACCTCGATAAAACAGGAAGAAAAAAATGTATGGATTATAATTGATGTTGAAACTCGATAAATAAAAGAGCTTATAGAAGTATAGGGTAATTATTGATGGATTTAATTATAAGTTTTCATAAAACTACAAACAGTCATTTTTTTAAGTAGATGGTTAAGCTATCATTTGTATCTTTGGACTAGGAGCACTCAAAGTAGCATTAATTTTCTCAAAAACAGTAATTTTTATTAAAAATTTCTACTGATGATAACCCTCAGACTAATATTTTCCTTCCTTCTTTGAACATTAGCCTGTAGCTTTGGTAGGATTTCACTTGAGCTTTGCAATTAAATTTTATGTAAATGTGTCCCAAAGTACTGATTAACTCTACATAACATTATTAATAATAGAGCAAAATTGTTTTCTTCTTTATTTCAAAAAGCAAGAGATTTTGTATATCGTCTTTATATCATAGATATTTAAGGTTTGTCTCTTCCCAATATTCAAAGAAGACTTCAAATTGTGTCTTATATTTGCCAAAACTGAAACTACTCAAAGTCAAGCTTTGACTAAGTCAGAATGCTCTATCTGTTGGGACACTTGTAAACCCTAGAAAAAGCAAATAGACATTCACAAGTTAATTATAGGTGACATCTAATAAAAAAAAAAAAATAGAGAAAGAGCGAATTGATCCCACACGGAGCTCATAGAGAGGATATTTTTCTAAGTGTAAGAGGCTCTTG
This sequence comes from Cervus canadensis, assembly GCF_019320065.1. Lineage (NCBI taxonomy): Eukaryota > Metazoa > Chordata > Mammalia > Artiodactyla > Cervidae > Cervus > Cervus canadensis. The sequence goes on along the minus strand of NC_057397.1, from coordinate 72,493,179 downwards.
ACATCAGAGGAAGGATGCTCTCAGTTCTTGACTTCTAAAGAAAGCGCCGAAGCTAAAAGGGCTGGGCAGGGCTTCCCTGACGGCTCAGTGGCAAAGGGTCTGCCTGCCCGTGCAGGAGACGCAGATCCCGAACCCGGAGGAGCCCGCGTGCGTGGAGCAACCAGGCCTGGACGCCACAACCGTGAGCCCGCGCCCTGGAGCCCGGAGCCGCGGCGACTGCGCTCACGCGCTGCAGCTCCCGAGACCCCGGGCCCTGAGGCCTGTGCTCCGCAACAAGAGAGGCTGCTGAGGCGAGGAGCCCGTGCGCTGCAACTAGAGAAAAGCCCATGCCGCAGCAGGGACTCCGCACAGCCAGAAATAAAAGTGAAAATCAAACTATGTTTGAAAAGGGATCCATCCAAGAAGACATATCAAGCATACACATTTACGCACCCAACATCAGTTCAGTTCAGTTCAGTCGCTCAGTCGTGTCCGACTCTTTGCGACCCCATGAATCACAGCACGCCAGGCCTCCCTGTCCATCACAAACTCCCGGAGTTTACTCAAACTCATGCCCATCGAGTCGGGGATGCCATCCAGCCGCCCTAAATACATAAGGCAAGTGCTAACAACCATAAAAGAAGAAATGGACAGTAACACGATAGTAGTGTGGGACTTTAATAGCCCACTTAGACCCATTCACAGATCATCTAGACAGAAAATAAATAAGGAAACACAAGCGTTAAATAACACAATAGACCAGGTAGATTTAATTGATATTTATAGGACATCCTTCCCCAAAGCAGCAGAATAAACTTTTTTCTCAATTCTTCAGGATAGACCACATTTTGGGTCACAAATCAAGCCTTGGAAAATTTAAGAAAATTGAAATTTTATCAATCATCTTTTCTGACTACAATGCTATGAAATTAGAAATCAATTACAGGAAAGAAATCTTTAAAAAAAAAAAAACACAAATACATGGAGACTAGACAGTGTGTAGCTAAATAAACAAGTGATTACTGCAGAAATTAAAGAACTAAAGAAATACAGAAATACATAGAAACAAATGTCAATGAAAACGTAATAACCCAAAACCTATGGGATAAAAAAGCAGTTCTAAGAGGGAAGTTTATGTCAATTCCATCTCACCTCAAGAAACAAGAAAAACATCAACTAAACAATCCAAACTTACACCTAAAGCAACCAGAGAAAGAAGAACAAAGAAAACCCAAAGTCAGTAGAAAGAAAGAAATCATAAATGTCAGAGCAGAAATAAATGAAATAGAAATGAAGAAAACAATATCAAAGATCAATAAAAGTAAAAGTTAGTTTTTTGAGACGATAAACACAATTGATAAACCTTTAGCCAGACTCTTCAAGAAAAAAGGGAGGGAACTCAATAAAAATCTAAATGAAAAAGGAGAAATCATAACTGACACCATGGAAATATAAAGGATCATAAGAGACTACTACAAGCAACTATATGCCAATAAAACTGACAACCTGAAAGAAATGAACAAATTCTTGGAAAGGTACAACCTTCTAAGACTGAACCAGAAAGAATTAGAAAATATAAACAGATAGGTCACAAGCACTGAAATTGAAACTGTAATTTAAAATCTTCCAACAAAAAAGTCCAGGACCAGATGGCTTCACAGGTGAATTCTATAAAACATTTTGAGAAGAGATAATACCTATCATGCTCAAACTCTTCCAAAAGTTGCAGAAGGAAGAACACTCTCAAATATTTTCTGAGGCAACCATCACCCTGATACCAAATCCAGACAAAAATGCCCCAAAAAGTGAAAAATGACAGGCCGATATCACTGATGAACATAGACACAAAAATCCTCAAGAAGATACTAGCAAACAAAATCCAAGAACATATTTAAAGGATCATACAACATGATCAAATGGAATTTACCCCAAGAATGCAAGGATTCAATATATGCAAATTAATCAAAGAGACTCTCAAGAGTCTTCTCCAACACCATAGTTAAAAAGCAACAATTCTTTGGCGCTCAGCCTTCTTTATGGTCCAACTCTCACATCCATACATGACTGCTGGAAAAACCATAGCTTTGACTACATGGACCTTTGTCAGCAAAATGATGTCTCTGATTTTTAATACGATGCCTAGGTTTGTCATAGATTTCCTTCTAAGGAACAACTGTCTTTTAATTTCATTGCTGCAGTCTCTGTTCTAGATGTATCTTTCAAACTACTTTTCAAGAAATCTGTAACAATTCATCCCGTACCAACGGTGGATAAGAGGGCTAATCTCTTAGTAGTCATAGCATTAATGAGTAAAATAGAGCTTTTTTTTTTCTTAATTTGTATCAATTTGAAAGACAAAGAAAAGATATGGTTGTCTTCATTTGCATTTCTTTGGTCATTAGCGATGCTAGATGTTTTTTTAAAGCTTCTCAAGATTTGCGTTGTGTGTGAATTCTTTCCATCCTTTCCTACCTCCCTGTGTAAATCTCAGTTCTCAATTACCAATTTGTATTCAAACATAGACATGTACAATAAGACATTAAATCTGCAAGAGGATAGAAAATATTATTTTTCAATTTGTTATTTAACTTTTAATTTTGCTTAAGATGTTATACATATAGATGTTACACTTTAAGTATGTATGATCAAACTATCAATACTTTTCCGTATGAGAAAAAAAAAGTCCTTTCATCATTAAACATAAAATAAATTTGGTCACTTGCTCAGTAAGAAGTAAATCTCCTGTTTTGTCAGGCTTCCCACACAGAGGTATTGGCAGCTTTCCTTCCCTAAACAAAATAACAAAACGTTAACGCATTCCTAAGCACTGGGAGTTCTGAGTTTAAACAATGGATAAATATTCTACACAAACTGCAAGGTTAAACATTTGACTGAGAAAACACCACATCTCACAAAGGGCTTGGATCCTCTAGAATCAAGGCAGATAAATGTCTCACCAAACATCCAAGCATCACTCTGAGCCTCCGGGTACACGTTAGTCTACACCGGGGGCTCAGGCTCTGCATGATGACTGAAGCCGTGGCAAACTCACTTCCCTACTTGATTGTCAACGTTATGTGCTAGCCACAGACAGCGCCATCATTGAGGCCCTTTGCTACCTTGAAACGTGGCTTTCAATCAGGGGTGATTTTTGCCCCATAGAGGCCATTTAAGAATGTCTGAAGACAATGTTAATTGTCACAGCTTGGGGGAAGGTGTGTATCTAGTGTAGCTACTGGATACCAGTATCTACCAGACTCTGCTGGTGGTGTATCTCCTGGTACCTAGCTGGTAGGCTTAGCAACCTACTGCACACAGTGTTGTAGCCACGCGTTCAGAGAAACAAACTCACTCAGAAGGACAACGCAGAGAGTGGAGTGCAGTTACACCAGCGGGCCCAAGGCAGAGTCTCCTCTTAGCCAAGGACCCTGAACCAGCTTTTGTGAAAACCTTATATACCCTAAGGATACTTGCTCAAACCCACCTCCCCAAATTCCTTGAAACTAGTCTGGACAAGGTAAAAGAGAGATACGATCAAAGTAAACCCATGAGTCATGTGTCACAAGACTAGATAAACAGTGGATATTTATCAATAGGCCTGTGGTCATATCCCGATAAACATAATGGAATTTACCACTTTGTTCTGTTACAGAGATAATCAGCATATTCTTTTAGGCAAGGGAGAGTCCAAGTACAAGTCCTGAGGCTCTTCCATCCAGGGGTCTGGTTTTCCATTGGTATGCCATTTCTATAGACATCGGGCGCCAAGTTCAGAGTCCACTGGGAGGGTGACCTTGCATGTAGCCTGATGTTCACAGCCTGGGCGAAGACGGAGCCCAGCTCTGTCTGTTTCCTGTTTCAGCAGGACAGCCATACCCCGCACCTCTCCCCACCCCACTCCAGTAAAGAGCCATCCTGCTGCAAATGCCAATAGTGTGGAAACTGAGGAACTCTGTTCAACTGCCTGCCAATGCAGGGATACAGGTTCAAACCCTGGCTCGGGAAGATCCCACATGCCGCAGGGTAGCTAAGCCCACACACCACAGCTACTGAACCCGAGCTGTGGAGCCCACAAGTCACAACGACTGAGCCCACGGGCGGCAGCTACTGAAAGCCACGCACCTCGAGGCTGTGCTCTGCAAGATGAGAAGCCTCCTCAGTAAGAAGCCTGCGCCCGGCAATGAAAGCCCGCATGCAGCAACAAAGACCCCATACAACCCAAACTAAAACAAATTAATTTCTTTTAAAAAGAAGATCTATTCAAGACCAAGTCAATAGGAAGACACTGGGCTCTTACCTTTCCTGTATAACTGTCTCTGCCTTTCGGAATCTTCCTATAAAGCCTCACATGGTTTTCATCGTCAAAAGACAGGGATCTGCCAAGTAACACATACTCGATTAGGCCAAAAATCCATGTGTCAACTGAGCTGATATAAGATTTTCTCAGCAAAACTTTGGGAGCTATGTACTCTGGGGTCCCACCGAGCATCCTCACTGTCCAGTCACCCCTTTTGTTCCTAGAGTGTGCCAAATCAAGGTCTGTGATTAAAATGTGTGAGTCTACTCCTGAGTGATCGTGTAAGAGCTTTTCAGGCTTTAGGTCTCTGTTGAGTTATTCTCAATGCATGCACATACCTCATGCCATCAGCAACCACGTGGGGGATTCTGACAGCGTCCTGCTATGTAAAGGATCCCTGAGAGATGAGTCGATCAAAGAATACCCTTTCTGGAGCCAACCCCATCACCACATAAACTCAATCTCGGGCCCCAAAGATCTCCAGGAGCTGGATGATGGAACAGTGGCCAACCCCCCATACGACGGGCAGCTCAGACTCACACACCTCTCTGCCTTCTCTCATTCTGGTTTCCATCACTTTTATTGCAAAAGGTTTCTTGGTGGTCCTTGGCTCCACCCTGACCACCTCCTGAAACCGCCAATCCCAATAAAAGTCTTGATATCATATCTGTTGGAAGCAAAGTCAAATAAATCTGCTATCCTCTCAAGTGATGATTTTCAAAATGATTTAATTCGATGTTTTACATCAATTTTTCTAGCTTTACATCCCCACATCCAGTTTCCTTACTTGTGTTCATTATTTTTAAAAATTCCCCCAAATCTTTTGAAACGGAGGCAAGGGATAAAAAGTAATTAGTTGGTTGAAAGACAAACAATCTTAATAACAATAACTACCATTTATTACACATTTATTATGTGCTAGGATTTTTTTAAATTTTATCCAATAAAATCCCTGCTGGGCAATATTAAAAAGCTAAGTAATTCCCCAAGGCTACACAGTTTCAACAGATGAAATTTAAATCTAATTCCTTCAAATGCATTGCTCCAAATTTTCCTTGAAGAATTTTGGGACTTCCATCTACCATTTTCTCTCCTCCCTCCAACTCTTATTTTTATCATTCTGCAACAGCAACCACCAAGCCAGGTGGAGAAAATAAAAAAGAAACTTAGTTCTATTTATAACTTCTCCAAAGAGGAGGAAACCGTATCAGGAGGCAGGGTACAAGCAGTAGGCTTCCTCAGGTTGCTTGACTGTGAGCTCTCAGTCCCAGGAATGCCTCGTATCTCGCTCAGGTTCTTGCCCAGAGATGCTCCTTAGTCGATGACCACTGAGAAAGCCAACGTGGTTATGCTATTGAAAGGGCAGCTTTCAGAAGGTGGGAGGGGGCGGTATCGGGACCTCCCTGCAGCCAGCAGCTGTCGTTGTTTCCCTGATGCCCTTGCACCTGCAAGATTTAAGGAGCCAACAGAATTTTGTGTGCCAGTAACGTGTAATCATTTCTCAGAAAGACCAGGAAGTCAAATGGATTTCAAAGGCTAGGGCTCTTCACCTTGAATTATCTGTGTTAATGTCTATGCAAATTTAAGAATCCTATCAGAATTTAATCTCCTGTCTTTATTTAAGAAATGTTGAGAAAGCGCTTGACTTAGAATCATGATTTCACAGCTGGAAAGAATATTAGAGAATGATTTCATCCAATCTCTCATTTTAGCAATGAAGCCATTTGAAGATCAGGTTAGCTGATTGGTTAAGCTGTGGAGTGGGGACTAAAACCCAGGTGTCTTTACCTGCATCATAACTTGGTGCTTTTCCCACTTTATTAAAACTTCTCCCAAGTAAGGATTTCAACAAACGAAATGTACTCAAGGAGGGTACAAGGAAAAGATAATTTTTTAGACACATACTCAATACCAAAGATTCAAATGAGGATATCAACCTGTACTTTAGATAATCTTATTTCTTTTTGCTGAATTTATTCTTCCTCTAATTTCTTTTTGGTTTGATCCACTTACTTATTCCTTGTATTCCTGTGCTTGCTTGCTGAATAAAAATGACATTTGGCTGTACCAGCTTACAGGAAATAGCTTTGTTCTATACAGTGCATTTAATTTTCTGGCCAATTACCTTATCAAAACAGATAGCAATTTAGCAATCTTAAATGGATTCTGCCCCTTCTTCTCTTGCCAACTCTGTTATTTTTATTCGCATGCACTCCCAATGTGATTTTGAAGATAATCACAGGCATTTCAAATTCAGTTGGTCTGCAGATGAACACATTACCTCTAATGTGGATGAAAGCATTTTGCAAATACTAATTTATCACTCTGCCCTCAAAACTGCAGGAAAATTAATTTGCTCATGGGATTAATCATCAGCTATCAGAAATTACCATTTCTGAGGAACCACACTCCTACTCAAATAAAAGAAGCTTTACTCAACACTGTTACAGGCTTTTATATATCAACAATTTGAGAAAAAAAAAATGCTAGCAATTTGGCATTGGAAGAAACAGGAAGCTTTAAGGCAAAATTTAGAGTTGTGGAAATAAATGGTTTTAGAAAACCAATGTCCCATAACAAGTTGGAAGCTTTGGCCTTGCTTGTGAGCCGCTGATGGCCGTGGATGGTGACTATTTTTATGACTTGGGTAGCTATACCTTGTGCAGCGCCTGACACAGAGGGGACAGCAATAAATATTGAATGAGAGACCCATTCACTGAATGCTTATTATTTCCAATTTTCACTTGTATTTTGAAAACATTAAGAAAGGAATCATTCTGCAACAGCAACCATGGGAGAATGCATCTACAAGGCCATTCCACCTCCTGCACTTCCACCCTCCATCCCTGCCCTCCTGCAAAGCAGCCCCAAAGGTAGTTTTGTAGGTCATCATCTCAGAGATTACAGGAGACAAATTATTACTTTGACTTCAGCTGCCACAAACTGGGAATCTTCTGAACATGATTTTTTAAAAAAATGGAAAAGATAATAATACCTATTTGACAGAAGCAATTGTAATGAATTCCCAAGAAGAAAGTGAATATAGTCAGACTTAAATTCTATCATCTATCTCTCACTGCGGGCTCACAATGGAGAGGAAAGGCAGTTGTTTTCTAGACCTCATTCTGCCACCAACTTGGACAAGTCACTTAATCCTCTGGGGCTCAACTCCCCACTGGTTAAAGAAGAGCCTTGAGTTAGTCTCTAAAGTCCTTCCAGTGTTGAGATCCTCTCCTTTTATGACCCTTTCATACTGGAAGGAGCTGAGTTACAAGGGTAGATAAAGACTAGACCAGAGCCCCCCTGGCTACAGATGACCAGAGATGTCACCCAACCATTTCAGGCTTGGCAAGATCCCACGTCCCTTTTGATTCGAGTTCAGTTGCATCAGCCAACTTAGTTCCTCTCTAGGCTTAGTGGATACTAGACTAATCATCAAGTCATCTTTGTTCCAGAACTTCCCATGGAGGGCAGGAAATGGCTCTGCATAGATTCTGGTCAGAATACTGTGAAGAAGCGACCAAATAACCCCAGGGCTAGAATCTAGTTGGGCCGTCCACACCTGCGTCCCACCAAATGCTGCCGAATGAGAGGATTCCGTGACGACCTTCCTCCACTTGGCCAACCCGGGGCGCTCAGGAAACTCCTTCTCAGGCCAACCAACTGGCTGGCCTTCCTTGCTCATTACTTACATGTCAGTTACATCTTATGTCTCCCTTCAGTTCAGTTCAGTTCAGTTCAGTCGCTCAGTCGAGTCCGACTCTTTGTGACCCCGTGGACTGCAGCACGCCAGGCCTCCCTGTCCATCACCATCTCCTGGAGCTTGCCCAAGTTCATGTCCATTGAGTCGGTGATGCCGTCCAGCCGTCTCATCCTCTGATGCCCTCTGCCCTCAATCTTTCCCAGCATCAGGGACTTCTCCAATGAGTTGGCTGTTCACCTCAGTCAGTCAGTCAGTTCAGTCGCTCCGTCATGTCCGACTCTTTGTAACCCTGTGAATCTCAGCACGCCAGGCCTCCCTGTCCATCACCAATTCCCGGAGTTTACCCAAATTCATGTCCATCAAGTCGGTAATGCCATGCAGCCATCTCATCCTCTGTCGGCCCCTTCTCCTCCTGCCCCCAATCCCTCCCAGCATCAGGGTCTTTTCCAATGAGTCAACTCTTCGCATGAGGTGGCCAAAGTACTGGAGTTTCAGCTTTAGCATCAGTCCTTCCAATGAACATTCAGGACTGATCTCCTCTAGGATGGACTGGTTGGATCTCCTTGCAGTCCAAGGGACTCTCAAGAGTCTTCTCCAACACCATAGATCAAAAGCATCAATTCTTCGGCACTCAGGTTTCTTCACCGTCCAACTCTAAAGGACTTTTCCTGTCTCCAAAGCAGAGCTCAGTCATATAAAGATGATATGAACTTTAAATATATTATTTTTCAGTGCTAAGAGCTTGTAATATTTAAAGTATAAAACATCACTGTACTCTTTTGCGTGAGTTGCATACTCTAGTCCGTGTCTGGCCCTCTGCTAGCTCCTACAGCCAGAAGAGACATGAGCTACACTCTCCCAGTGATGCATGTGAGACGCAAACACTCTGGGCAAAACCAGATGTCCAGAACTAAGTGTGATACACTATGCAAACACAAGGATAAAATCTATGTGTGTGGGGGAATTGTATTAATAATTATGTGGTGGTTTAGTTGCTAAGTCACGTCTGATTCTTGCAACCCCCATGGACTGTAGCCCACCAGGCTCCTCTGTCCATGGGATTTTCCAGGCAAGAATACTGGAGTGGGTTGCCATTTCCTTCTCCAGGGGATCTTCCTGACCCAGGAATCGAACCAGGGTCTCCTGAATTGCAGGCGGATTCTTTACTGACTGAGCTACGAGGCTCAGATGTTAATAATTATACAGAATATTAATTAATATAATTGTGTTATAATTGTTCTTATATAATATATAATCTTCTGTTTTGTCTATTTCATTCTTACATTCATAATTGTTTTTATGTGTTTGCATATAAGTATTTTAATAAATGATATTTAAAGTTTGGGTTATATATCAATATATTGATTTTATATGATTTATATTGATAACATTTATATAAATGATGTGCAGGAAGTGAAATTCAGTGAAGATCCGACACCGCTCACAGGTTATAGAGCCAGAGCTGGAGGCCAAGTCTCCCAGTTTAGTGCCCTTTCCGAGGTCATTTCTTTTCTAATTTCAGTTAACCTTGGGCTTCCCAGGAGGCTCAGTGGTAAAGAATCTGCCTGCCAAGCAGGAGATGTGGGTTCAGTCCCTGGGCCGCAAAGGTCCCCCTGGAGAAGGAAATGGCAACCCGCTCCAGTATGCTTGCCTGGAAAACCCCATGGACAGAGAAGCCTGGCGGGCTACAGTCCATGGGGTCACAAAAGAGTCAGACAGGAATGAACACTCCCAGACAACACAGTCCGTCTTAACAGGGAACATCTGTGATGGGTCAATTAATCCTGGATTTGCCTGAAAGAACTAACTGTATTTTGAAGGAAATTTTAAAATTGACTTGGGGTGTAGCTTAGAGAAAATGAGCCCACCCTGCAGAGGGAGCTTAAGTGCCAGATAAACAGACTTTTCACGAAAAAGAACCCGCAGGATTCCCCAAGTACTGGGGGACAAAGAGAGAAGGTTGACGGTTAGCCAGTAAAGAATTTGTGCTTTTGCGTTTCAGGCTTTTGAATGAATTGGCAGAATAGGCCAAAGACTGAAATGAGAAAGAGAAGAAAGGGCACTGATGGAGAGAAATAAAGCCTTTAGAGGCTGCTCAAGGAGCGAGCTCGCTGCTCCGGGAGCCCAGAGCTGTGAGCTGAGGATGCGAGCGGCGGCCCAGGGCACGGGAAACACCCTCCTAAATCCCGGCCCGGGGGCGCCAGGACAGCCTCCCGCAGCTCCCCGAGGAGGTCCGTCCTTGGAGCTGGCCGCCCTGCGGTGAGAGCTTCATCAAGAGCCTACTGCTAAGCCTGAACTTTCCTTGAAAATTGGCTTATACAATCTCTGGTTTTAAGCCCTTTCAAAATGAAAACGGTAAATTAGAAACCACTGATCAGTTCTCTTTTGGAAAGCACCAACTATTGTTAATAACTGCAAGTGTTGTTGAAAATATAAATTCCGTGCCTAGAGAGAAAATTTAACTACTTACTGTAGTCAAAACTTTTATGGGTTTTCAACCCTGCAAAATGTTGAGCACACATCATCAGCGTGTTCTTGTAGCCTGTCTAACCCCTCGGAAAGAACCGGTACTGTGTAGAATAGCATCCTAGGGCAGTGTCCCTTGTGTGTATTTCTCTTTGTTGTCATAATTGTTTCATTGTTTTCAAAACCATGCAAAAGTTGTTTGGGATCACAGGCTGTTTACACATTAATTAACTATTTATAGTTATTTAAATTATATATTTTATCCTAATTGAAGTAATACAGCTGTTGAAGTTAAGTTTTAGATGTAAGGCTCATTTTAAATGAACTTTTCTTTTTATGTTCATGAGTTTAGTGCTTATAAACGGCTTCCTGTGAGACTCACACCAGTTGAAGAAGGACGATGGTGTTTAACTAACATCTGGTTCTGGTGCTAAAGTTTGATCCAGTGGTATTTTCTGAAGAGGATGAAATAAATTGAACCTGCAGTTTCTAAAGAAAAAAAATCCCACCTCATCCTCAACTCCCACTCATTACCCCCAAGTCACAAATTCTCATTGAATAGTTGGTTATGACATTCAAAACAATACGTAATACATTGCACCAATCTCTCAGTGCTGGGTTCTCTCCTACACCCAGTTTTCAAAAAGCAGGGTTAGAAGGGCACGGGGAATCCTGGGCAACAGAGATTCTCAACTAAGTACCTTGATGTGTGAAAGATACACTCAACAAATTAGAAACCAATCCCTAAGGAATATTGCAGTGAAAGGATTTAAGAGAACGTGCTTGTCTGACTCTTTGCAACCCAGTGGACTGTAGCCCAACACGTTCCTCTGTCCATGGGATTTTTCAGGCAGGAATACTCGAGTGGGTTGCTATTTCCTCCTCCAGGAGACCTTCCCTACCCAGGGATTGACTATGTCTCCCGCATCTCTTGCATTGGCAGGCAGATTCTTTACCACTGAGACACGTGGGAAGCCATTGAAAGGATATGTGGAATTACACCAAATTAAAAGCTCATTAAAGACTTAGACCATCATTTAGGGAAAATTCATTTCTCTCTTACATGAACAATATTGGTAAAAAAACACACAAAAAACTACAAATTTTTGTAATCCCTTCTATTGTCAGTCTTTAGTATACTTCACTAAAGGAAAGAGAGCAACACAAGAAATTAGGGGTGTCACAAAAAATGACGCACTGGGAAGCCCTACAATTCTATAACCTCCTCTTTAGATTTAGAATAAAAAGATATAATCAAAAGACATATTTAACAGATAAAAATGAGGAATTTCCTGCATTTGGGATGGGGTTTGTTTTTTTGGAATAGCTGCAGTTTTGTTGTTTTTCAACTTTTCCTTCTTTTTAGAGCCCCCCTATTGGGATTAATTTTCTCTAGAATGAACTCATGCCTGAAACATCAATTTGAAGGTGTTCATCTTCTTGACTTTCAGTTTCTCGAGGTTCAGGGTCTATGTTTGTAATGAGGACTAGGATGGGGCTCTTTTAAGTCAATTTCCCATACACAGTGAAGCACGGAGCCAACAGTGCAAAACTCCACTCTGAGCTTTCTTTCCATAAAACCATTAATAAAGAACCATTAAGTAGGATGCCTTTGTGTGAAATTTAGAGGTGAGAAGAATGTTCCTGCTACCCCTGGCAGACTATTTTTCATTATCACAACACATACACACACATAAAAAAAAAAATCATAATAATTCAGACAAGTCAGCAAGAAATTTTTAATTACCTTAAATATTTTGCCTCCACTATAGTAGTGAGTCATTCCTGTTAATTTGCATAACTCTACATTTAGCACTGGAAAAGAGTATTTCATTTTTGTAGAATTTCAATAATTAAAATGCAGCAATAAATTACCGGTAAGATCTCTGCTGTCAAATAAAAATACAAACCTTACTTTTTTTTAAATAGCAATGAATCAAAGAAGCCAACAGCCAACTGTGAGAAGTTTTAGTGCATAAATCAAAGAAGATAAAGTGAGGTTTTCCATAATATTTTAAATGATTTGCCCAAAACAATTCTGCATTTTTAAGTTGATAAATTGTATCCAAAGCCTTTAAAAAAATTATGATTAAAAATAAGTTTAGTTACAAGGGAAAAATTTTACAATACATTAATATTTCTGGGTGGGAAAAAAGATAAAGAAGAAACCCTATATTGTGTGATCTCATTTGTAAACTCACTAATGAGATAAGCTCCTGTGGCGTGGAAGGAAGCCTCCAGCCAAAATTCAAACAGCAAGGAGCCAGGTCCTGCTGACAACTGCGTGACAGAGCCGGGACAGACTCCCCGTTCCCAGCTGAGCCTTGAGATGACTTCAGCCCCAGATGACAGCTCGACGCCGCTTCAGCAAACTTGGCTCTGAAAGTGACTCCCAAGTTCAAGTCCTGTTAACACCACTCCCCCACGCTGCGACCTTAGGAAAGTTACCTGGCCTGTCTATTCCCCCACCTGTATCCATGAATTTGAGATGATAACATCACAAATGTCGTAAGGTTGCTGTGAATAACTTCACTCATGTAAAGCACTTAGAACAATTACCTAGAACATTATAAATGCTCAATAAATATCACTATTGTAATGTATTTTTTTCCATTTATTTTTATTAGTTGGAGGATAATTACTTTACAATATTGTAGTGGTTTTTGCCATGCATTGACATGAAAATAAATGGTTTTAAGGGATTGTGTTAGTTAGCTCCAAATTTAGCCGCTTTTGGCGAAGTGAAGTTGGTCAACCGTGGCCAACTCTTTGCGACCCCATGGGCTGTAGCCCACCAGGCTCCTCCATCCATGGGATTTTCCAGGCAGAGTACTGGGGTGGGCTGCCATTTCCTTCTCCAGGGGATCTTCCTGACCCAGGGAGCGAACGCGGTCTCATTGCAGGCAAACTCTTTACCATCTGAGCCCCAAGGGAAGCCCCATAATAATTACATAGTGCACTAAAAGCTAGCCTAAATAAATGGCTTTAAGGGATTGTGTTAGTTATCTCTTGTTTCACAACACATTTCCAAATTTAGCTGCTTTCAAACAACAAAGTCGGCGGAGAAGCATCCGCTGACTGTCAGGACTAAGTCTCTCCGAGCACGCCTCCCGCGCGCGGTCGGTCGGCTCTTCCGTCAGTTCCCTCCAGTAGGAAGTTCTCAAGGTGTGGTTCTCACGGCTGCCGCGGGTAATCAAGTATCAAGACAATTAGTATGCAAAGAAAGCCATATCTCAACAGCTAAACTACTTTGAAATGAGCTTTTTAACAAACAAAACTCAAAACTTTTTTTTTTAATGTGCATTTATTTCGCTTCGTTGCTGAGCGGGCTTTTCTCCAGCTGCGGCGCGCGGAGGCGCCTGTCCGGCTGTGGGGCCAAGCTTGTGATTGCAGAGTCTTCTTCACAACGAAGCACCATCTCGGGGCGCGTGGGCTCAGTCGTTGCGGCTCCTGGGCTCCTAGAGCGCAGGCTTAGTAGTTGCCGCCCTCCCCGCGGGCTTGCCTGTCCGCAGCACGTGGGATCCCCCCCCCGCACCAGGGGTCGGATCCGTGCCTCCCGCTTTGGTGGGCAGATTCTCCACCGCTGAGCCGCCAGGGAAAGCCCGCAAATCAAAACGTTTATTCCAAGACAGTCTGCGCAGTTTTCATAAGCATTTCAAAAACCAGTGACCTAGAGACTGATTCCTAACTTGAATAAATCAAAATGTCTTAACTGTTTACTGAAACGTGCTCTGGATTTCCCCGCTGCAATATTTAATTCAAACAACAGGGAGGAGAACCTCGGTTATTTACTGACTTGTGCTTTCAAGGCATTTCCACAACGTGATACTTCTCTGATATCTGTTATTCCAACATAAGCCTCTCTCTCCAGGGAAATAGCTTTCTCGTCCTTGGACACCGTCAACTGTATCCCTGGCAGGGCTTTTCTCTCCAACTGTTAGTCTGTGACTAATTTTCTCTCTCCAGCATTTTGTGGAAACCCGCTGCGGATTGAAATCGGAGGTCACCGTTTCCTTGCAAACGTTAGTCTCACAACGTAGGACACAAACTTACTGCAGAGAGGAGCCTATGGTCAAGCTGAAATCAGCGGTGAAAGCTTTCAAGATCTGAGCTCTCCACCCTGCCATCAGCGCCTCTGGCATTCAAATTCATCAGGTGCCATTGGACTTCAGGAATAGCAGAGAATGTCTAAATCCAGACTTATCCCTCCACTATGTGAAGTGTGTTTTTGAAATGATGCTTTGTTTATTTTGCTTTTGTAAGGCATTGCTTCTTGGTTTATTTACTGCAGTTTCCACATATATGCTGGGTGCTTTTATGGAATAGCAAAATTTTTATGACTGGTGGGGAAGCACTTAGGTTATTAAAGTGATGATCATTAGTTGGTTGCCATATGTTTGTGCCTTTAAAAATATTGAATATATAAGCATCTGTTGGAAAAAATAGCTCAGATGAGACGTCTGATAAATATTCAGACTTTAAAAGTGTTCCCTAGTTTGATATTTTCACTCTTGTTCTTCTCACACTTGATCCCAACCATTACCAACAGTTCTCAAATTTCAATATGCATAAAAATAACTCAAGGAGCTAGTTAAAAATGAAAATCCCAGAACACTATTTCCAAAATTTCAGATTCATTGAGCCTGGGGAAAAGCCCAAGAATCTGCATTTTTAACAAATCAATGCAAGGTGGTCTATAAACCCCAGTTTGAAAATATCATTGAAAACTAAAAGTCATTAAAATTTAAACCAAAGAATCATAACTATATTCAGTACTATTACTCATGAATGGCAAAACTGACCACCTAGACAGCGAACTCACAGACACCACCCAAGCGCCATCACCTCCAGGGACATCAGATATTAGGTAGTCACGACCACTACCAGGAGAAGGAGAGAGAAAAAGAAAGAGAAAGGGCAGGACAAGCTCTCCATGGCTTGGACAGCTGGAGCTCAGTGGGTAAAGGAGTTGCTTTACCAGCCTTTCTGTTAAATGTTTAGTTTTGTTGTCTTCCAATTTCAGAGATAATACATGCTTAGTGCAACACTTTTGAAAACACGAAAAGAAAGCTGACCTTTAAAAAGAACTTTGATTTATGGATGTAAATAAATGTCATTATTTTTCATTTTTATTTATTATTATTCCCTAAAAATATTATGGTATATATTGATAGAATGTAACATTTTTTCCATCTATCAGTATCTTTATTTCCCATGTAAAGAATTATCTAAATGATTATTTTAAATGACTAACCAGCATTACATCATGCAGATATTCCACAATTTAAATATTCCTTTATCATTGAATATTTAGTCTCACTGTGTGGTGGAGGTGGGATGTCTTTCAAAATAGATGTTTCACTTTATTTATTTTTAATATTGATTGATTGATTTGACTGCATCGTCTCAGTTGCAGCATGCAGGGTCTTTGCTACATCACCTGGATCTTTTGTTTTGATGCATGAACTCTCTAGTTGTGGTCTGCGAGCTTAGCTGGACCTTAGTTCCTCAACCAGGGATCGAACCTGCATCCCCTGCATGGCAAAGCAAATTCTCAACCACTGTACCACCAGTGAAATCCCAACACGTAGATATTTTAAATATTCGTGTTGAAGTCTTTTGAGTTTTTCTCTTATTGTTTCTGCTTTTTGCATTATACTCATAAAGGACTCCCGAATTGGCTACACTGTGATGTAGAAATACACTGTGCAATCAGCCTTTGAACTTTAAACTTTTCATCAGTTTCTTATTTTCTACCCATTGCACAGATTGGAGATCACCAAAGCAAATTATATCTCAGGGTTCAAGAGTTGTTAGACCTGGCTCTCACTGCTTTAGAAGTAAAGTGGGGGAAAGTTGTGGCCTGGTTCTCCTCGGGTAAATCCCATATCACCAGGCTGTTTATAACTTACTATCTCTTGTGACTTTGCAACTTGCCATTCTTCTCATTGACCCTACTTAAACTCTCTAGACCTGTGAAATCCTGTATTGTGTGTTATTCAGCAGCCTGCTATCTAGTGGTGGAAATTGGGAAGTGAAGGTTTTTTCCCCCTTAGAGAATAATCCCATTTCCTAATACAGCTCTAAGGTCACTCCAGTAATAACTTCATATTTGTATAAAACTGTGAATAGCTTAGGCTTTCCCGGTGGCTCAGCAGTAAAGGATCCGCCTGCAATGCAGGAGACACAGGAGATTTGGGTTCAGTCCCTGGGTGGGGAAGATCCCCTGGAGGAGGGCATGGTGACTCACTCCAGTGTTCTCGCCTGGAGAATCCCGTGGACAGAAGACCCTGGTGGGCTACAGTCCACGGGGTGGCAGAGAGTAGGATACGACGGAAGCACTGAACACATACGCACGCATGAATAGTTTTTGGGGGCTTCCCAGGTGGTCTGTGGTAAAGAATCCGCTTGCCAATGCAGGAGACGCAAGTTCAATTCCTGGGTCGGGAAGATCCCCTGGAGAAGGAAATGGTAACCCACTCCGGTATTCTTGCCTGGGAAACCCCGTGGACAGAGGAGCCTGGCTACAATCCATAGGGTCGCAAAGACTCAGCATGATAGTGACTAAACAACAACAAACAACAGTGTGAATAATTTATGAGTCACTTTTTAAATAGTAGAATGAATCATAAACCTAGGGTCAGAATATCTTTATCTCCAGATTTGCAATTATTGATTTGTAATATCTGGGTTTTTTTTAATCCTTAACTTTTTTGAAGTTGGGCTGCCTTTCTTTGAGGTAAGAAGTTTGGTTTTCTGTGGGTTTTTTTTTTTTTAATATTTATTTATTTGTTTTTGGCTACGCTGGGTCTTGGTTGTTGTGCACAGCCTTTCTCTAGTTCTCTCGTTGTAGGAGCCTCCCTGGTGGTTCAGAGGGTGCCGGCAACACGGGAGGCCTGGGTTCGATCCCTGGGCCGGGAAGATCCCCTGGAGAAGGAAATGGCAACCCGCTCCAGCATTCTTGCCTGAGAAATGCCATGGACTGAGGGGTGGGCTACAGTCCATGGGGTCGCAAAGAGTCGGACGACTGAGCGACTTCGCTTTCCCTTGCACTAGCTGTAGAGAGTGGGGACCACTCTCTGGCCGCCGTGTGCAGACTTCTCGTTGCAGTAGCTTCTCCCGTGGGGGAGCGCAGGCCCTGGGACGTGGGCTCGGCCGCTGCGGCTCAGGGCCTCCGCAGTGCAGGCTCAGCAGCTGTGGCCTTTGGGCCAAGTCGTCCCGCGACGTGGGGGAGCTTCCTGGACGGGAGATCCGACCAGTGTCCCCTACATTCCCTGGACCACCAGGGAAGCCCAAGAAGACTGCTTCTGAGGTTCCTAAACTCTTTATAATTTCCAGTACGCTTCATAATCTTACGAAATGTGACACTGGGATAGCTCAAATCAAGAAATTTCTTTTCCAGACTCTGTAAAGAATTCGCCACGAAAAGCCATGAGTGTCTCCATACTTCTTCGGTTGGTATGACATCCTACCAAATTTTCTCTGATAACATCCCTTCCTATGCTAAGATTATAAGGTTTGTATGTATAAAACTGTTTCTGATTACAAATCTTTCTTCTGTGCCATTTTTAAAAATGCAAATATAATGTATAATAATGATCTCTATAATAATGTAAAGTAATGGCCTTTCTACCTAATAATTCATTTTTTCTTAGTTCATATTTTCTCATAGAAATAATGTTCTCAGCATAACAATGCCATTTATTATTCCCACTGGTGAATTTTCCATCATCAGTTCTCGTAATTACCATACAAGCTTACTGTTGTAGCAAGACAGGTCTTGGGATCTCTGCCATCAAGACAGAAAACAATGAAAAATCAGAAATATCTGCAGTGGAAAAGAAAAACACTGTAAGGGTATTACATTTTAAAATACACATGAATTCAAAAATAGATAATTTCTTCAAGTAAAAACATGATTATACAATCATGTGATATATGAGTTTTATAACTTTTTAAAATAACTGATGTTATAAATCAGAATTTCTCAAACACTATTCAAAAGAATACTACTTCTTCAAGTCACTAAAGACATTAGTTGCCCAAACAAAGGGAGCCATTGTCCAATCAATTGTTTGGAAAATGCTATCTTAAAGTTAACTGGCTCTGATCACCAAAGGACTTCCCAGACACTTCAGTATGTTAGCATGCATTTTGATTGTCCAAGTTGGGGGGTACTATCTAACCTGTTTGTTCACAGAACTTTTCCTTCCACCATAGAACATCTCCCAAGGAAATATCGATTGAAAATAAAAATTAGAAAACCAAAATCACAGCTTAAAAGCAGTGAGTTTCAGTTTTATTTGGGAACATTACTGAGGACTGTAGCCCAAGAGACACACTCTCAGATAGCTCTGAAAAATGGCTCTGAAGAGGTAGAGAAAGAGCCACCAATATATATGTGAATTTGGGGCTGGAAAATATATGTAGTCAAGCATACATCTTGATAAAAGGTTATTGCTAATCACACACACACACACAAACCAGATATAAGAAGTCAACGAGTTTAGTGCTTTTCTATTTATGGGAAGGTGCAAGAATCTGGAGTCACCAAAATTCTTCCTTAGATATGCATCTTAACTATCTTGGGACCGAACTCCAAAACACAGAACGCTCATCCTATTTTTTCCATCCTGAGTTCCCTGAATTCAGGACTTACTGTTGGAGGCTGACTGCAGTCGGTTGCAATGTAACCCTTTGTGTAACCGGATGACGAGCAACATTCTGGTTTTTTCTGTTTACAGATCCTTAAAACAAGGTAAATTGCAGTGAATATGTATGGTAAATGCAACCTGATTGTGAAATAACAGATGAAAACATTTTTTTTAAATGCTATTTAGGATGAAGAGAAGGGCTTGCATTATGGGGGAAGCCAGTGACGGCTTTGTTGCAGGAAGGGGGACGCCTACCAGGGCCCCTGAGTGGGCTCTTGTGTAACACTGGGAAATGGGTTATCTGAGGAGACGCAGATGCTGACAAAACCAGAGGCTTCCTTGGGAAGGGGCACCCGCACGGAGAGCAGGAGGGCGAGAGAACCCAGCTCTGCCACGAGGCTCTCCATCTCCAGGCTCATGGTGAGGGGATTGGTTTCCAGGTTGTCTCTGGCCAGTCACTCTGGCTCAGGGTCCCTCTTGGTGGCACACGCATCGATCAGCCAAGATGGATTCCAGCAAGGAGGATTCTGGGAGGTGGGTAGGACACATGGACTGCTGTTTCCTTTTGACCTTTCCCGAATTCTTCTGGTTGGTGGTGGCTTGTCAGTTCCTTGCTCCTGACCAGGCCTCCTGTCATAAAATAGCTGTAAAATAACTCATGCAAATGGTCACTGTGGTGCCTGGCCAGGGTGGACAGTTTCAGTCAGCGTTTCCCCTAACAGTCTGGTCAGCAGAGTAAGAGATAGAAAGTAGGAGAGCTCCTTGATGTTTGTTAATGTATGTTAAAGAAAAACGGTAATGTACGTTAAAGAGAAAAACCGTAGGCCACATATAGTGCCACTTGTGCCAAAGCCCATGATTCTACCTGGATTTAACCTAATTGTGGTGTCAACCTTCCTCCGAAATGCAACATTAATGAAGAAGTTGGAATTTTCTGGGCATAAGCCCTCAGGAGGAGGTCACCATTAACCCCACCATAGAGCCGCCAGAACTTCCACAGGACTGGGAAATAGGCTCTTGGACCTTGTGTACCAGGACCCTGGAGAAGGGAGCAGTGGCCCCACAGGAGACTGAGCAGACTTGCCCATGAGGACCCAGGGGTCTCTGGAGGAGGCGAGGGTCGGCGGAGGCCTGCTGCAGGGTCGGGAGCGCTGAGTGTGGCAGTGCATGGACCTTCTGAAGGAGGTCGCCATTATCTTTGTTACATACAATATCCAGTGAAGTCGCGTAGGCATGTTCCACTCTTTGCAACCCCATGGACTGTAGACTACCAGGTTCCTCCATCAATGGATATTTTCCAGGCAAAAGTACTGGAGTGGGTTGCCACTTCCTTCTCCAGGGTCCTGACCCAGGGATCAAACCCAGGTCTCCAGCATTGCAGGCAGAAGCTTTACCTCTGAGCCACCAGGGAAGCCCCTTTTACCTTCATTACCTCCACCATAGTTTGGCCTGAGGTAATAGCAGGGAGGGAACACAGCCCCACCCATCAACAGAAAATTGGATTAAAGATTCACTGAGCATGGCCCCACCCATCAGAACAAGACCCAGTATCCCCCTCAGTCAGTCTCTCCCTTCAGGAAGCTTCCATAAGCCTCTTATCCTTCTCCATCAGAGGGCAAACAGACTGAAAACCACAATCACAGAAAACTAACCAATCTGATGACATGGACCACAGCCTTCTCTAACTCAATGAAACTATGAGCCATGCCGTGTAGGGCCACCCAAGATGGACAGGTCATGATGGAGAGTTCTGACAAAACATGCTCCACTGGAGAAGGGAATGGAAAACCACTTCAATATTCCTGCCTTGAGAACCCCATGAACAGTAGGACAAGGCAGATTGATAGGACACTGAAAGAAGAACTCCCCAGGTCGGTAGGTGCCCAAAATGCTACTGGAGATCAGTGGAGAAATAACTCCAGAAAGAATGAAGAGACGGAGCCAAAGTCAAAACAACGCCCAGCTGTGGATGTGACTGGTGATGGAAGCAAGGTCCGATACTGTAAAGAGCAATATTGCATAGGAACCTGGAATGTTAGGTCCATGAATCAAGGCAAATTGAAAGTGGTCAAACAGGAGATGGCAAGAAGGAACGTTGACATTTTAGGAATCAGTGAACTAAAATGGACTGGAATGGGTGAATTTAACTCAGATGACCATTATATCTACTACTGTGGGCAAGAATCCCTTAGAAGAAATGGAGTGGCCATCATAGTCAACAAAAGAGTCCAATATGCAGTACTTGGGTGAATCTCAAAAATGACAGAATGATCTCTGTTCGTTTCCAAGGCAAATCATTCAATATCACGGTAATCCAAGTCTATGCCCCGACCAGTAATGCTGAAGAAGCTGAAGTTGAACAGGTTTATGAAGACCTACAAGACCTTGTAGAACTAACACCCAAAAAAGATGTCCTTTTCATTATAGGGAACTAGAATGCAAAAGTAGGAAATCAAGAGATACCTGGAGTAACAGGCAAGTTTGACCTTGGAGTACAGAATGAAGCAGGGCAAAGGCTAAAAGAGTTTTGCCAAGAGAACGCACTGGTCATAGCAAACACCCTCTTCCAACAACACAAGAGAAGACTCTACACATGGACATTGCCAGACTGTCAATACCAAAAGAAGATTGATTATATTCTTTGTAGCCAAAGATGGAGAAGCTCTATACAGTCAGCAAAAACAAGACCGGGAGCTGACTGTGGCTGAGATCATGAACTCCTTATTGCCAAATTCAGACTGAAATTGAAGAAAGCAGGGAAAACCACTAGACCATTCAGGTATGACCTAAATCAAATCCCTTACAATTATACAGTGGAAGTGAGAAATAGATTCAAGGGATTAGATGTAATAGACATGGTGCCTGAAGAACTATGCACGGAAGTTTGTGACATTGTACAGGAGGAAGTGATCAAGACCATTCCCCAAGAAAAAGAAATGCAAAAGGCAAAACAGTTGTCTGAGGAGGCCTTACAAATAGCTGAGTAAAGAAGAGAAGCCAAAGGCAAAGGAGAAAAGGAAAGATATACCATTTGAATGCAGACTTCCAACGAATTGCAAGGAGAAATAAGAAAGCCTTCCTCAGTGATCAGTGCAAAGAAATAGAGGAAAACAATAGAATGGGAAGGACTAGAGATCTCTTCAAGAAAATTAGAGATACCAAGGGAACATTTCAAGCAAAGATGGGCTCAATAAAGGACAGAAATGGTATGGACCTAACAGAAGCAGAAGCTATTAAGAAGAGGTGGCAAGAATACACAAAAGAACTGTACAGAAAATATCTTCACGACCCAGATAACCATGATGGTGTGATCACTCACCTAGAGCCAGACATCCTGGAATGTGAAGTCAAGTGGGCCTTAGGAAGCATCACTATGAACAAAGCTAGTGGTGATGGTATTCCAGTTGAGCTATTTCAAATCCTGAAAGATGATGCTGTGAAAGTGCTGCACTCAATATGCCAGCAAATTTGGAAAACTCAGCAGTGGCCACAGGACTGGAAAAGGTCCGTTTTCATTCCAATCCCAAAGAAAGGCAATGCCAAAGAATGCTCAAACTACCGCACAATTGCACTCATCTCACACGCTAGTAAAGTAGTGCTCAAAATTCTCCAAGCCAGGTTTCAACAGTATGTGAACCGTGAACTTCCAAATGTTCAAGCTGGATTTAGAAAAGGCAGAGGAACCAGAGACCAAATTGCCAACATTCGCTGGATCATCAAAAACCCAGAGATTTCCCAAAAAGATGCCTACTTCTGCTTTATTGACTATACCAAAGCCTTTGACTGTGTAGATAACAAATATTATGGAAAATTCTTAAAGAGATGGAAATACCAGACCACCTTACCTGCTGCTTGAGAAATCTGTATGTAGGTCAAGAAGCAATAATTAGAACTGGACATGGAACAACAGACTGCTTCCAAATCGAGAAAGGACTACGTCAAGGCTGTATACTGTTACCCTGCTTATTTAACTTATATACAACTTATATGCATATACATTATGCATCATGAGAAATGCTGGGCTGGATGAAGCACAAGCTGGAATCAAGATTGTGAGGAGAAATATCAATAACCTCAGATATGCAGATGACACCACCCTTATGGCAGAAAGTGAAGAACTAAAGACCCCCTTGATGAAAGTGAAAGAGGAGAGTGAAAAAGTTGAGTTAAAACTCAACATTCAGAAAACTAAGATCATGGCCTCCAGTCCCATCACTTCATGGGAAATAGATGGGGAAACAATGGAAACAGTGACAGACTTTATCTTTTGGGCTCCAAAATCACTGCAGATGGTGATTGCAGTCATGAAATTAAAAGTCGCTTGCTCCTTGGAAGAAAAGCTATGACCAACCTAGACAGCATACTAAAAAGCAGAGACATTACTTTGCCAACAAAGGTCTGTCTAGTCAAGGCTATGGTTTTTCTAGTGGTCATGTATGGATGTGAGAGTTGGACTATAAAGAAAGCTGAGCGCTGAAGAACTGATGCTTTTGAACTGTGGTGTTAGAGAAGACTCTTGAGAGTCCCTTAGACTGCAAGGAGATCCAACCAGTCCATCCTAAAGGAGATCAGTCCTGGGTGTTCATTGGAAGGACTGATGGTGAAGCTGAAGCTCCAATACTTTGGCTACCTGATGAGAAGAACCAACTCATTAGAAAAGACCCTGATGCTGGAAAAGACTGAAGGCAGGAGGAGAAGGAGACGACAGAGGATGAGATGGTTGGATGGCATCACTGACTCGATGGACACGGGTTTGCGTGGGCTCCGGGAGTTGGTGATGGACAGGGAGGCCTGGCGTGCTGCAGTCCATGGGGTTGCAAAGAGTCGGATACGACTGAGTGACTGAACTGACTGAACTGAGTCAGCACATGGGCCTTCTCCCTGACACCACACCAGAGGAAGAAGAGGGAATCACATGATAAAACCCTGGGGTCTCTTCCTTCCAAAAAAAAGTTGTCCTGGCCCCAAATAATCCTTCCTCTTCTTTTACTAATGACTTCCTCACCCCACCCTGCTTTCTGTAAAAGCCTTCTGCCTTGCCCAGCTCCTGGCCTCCTGTAGGGCCCTTCTAGTACCAGGTGGAATGCTTTCTGGCTCATGAGTTGTCGAATAAAGCTAATTACACCTTCAGAGATACTCAGTTGAATTGGTTTTTGACTGGTAAATCAAATGAAAAGGTGCTTGCTATAATGTTATGATGACCCCTTGTGGTTCAAAGTCAAAATGATCCTTTGAAAAATTAATCCTGGTACCATGAGCAGCAAGTATCTTAGAGTTTAAGTAACTCCTTTCAATGTTTGCCCATACTATTGTCAGTGGTTATCTCTTCTGAGTGGTATTAGAGGGATTTTCATCTCATATATTGCTGTAATAGTCAAAAGTTTTGCAAAAAGTATGCGTTGCTCTGGTGATCAGAGCAAAATACAAGGGAAACAATCACCCTTCTCAGGTTGACATTCATTTCTCTGCAAGTCCAAAGATAGAATCTGGATTAAAGTACATTAATGCCCTTAATCTTTCTAAACAAACAGGATTTTACCTTTATTTTACCTTCGCTTTAGAGCTATATAAATATTTTATCTAAATATTATGAGTGATGATTCATTTTTGTACTTTTCTAATCAGATTAAAAATTTTTTCCCTAGAACATATTTTGTAATAAGTCATTAGATAGGGTCATTGAAGAACAGTAAGATATTATGAAGGAAGACACATATTATATCAGGTCCAGGTTTAATTAACATATAAAGGATATTATTTTGATAAAATATAAAAGATAAATCATTAGGGCAAATAGCACATTACAAATTCCTGACAAAATAGATTTCATCACCAGCTAACACGTGAAGTACTTTTAGTCTTCTATTCAGCAAGAAGAAAAATATTAAAACATCCTTAAAACTTTAAATTAGCCAAAGCCAACAAAGCAAAAATACGCCCACTTTTAACCTGAAACAAGGGATTCTCCTGACCGACGTGGCCCAGAAAGGCAATGATGCTGAGGACAGTTGGCCAACCCTCCTGCTTTTAAGAGAGTTAAATCAGGAGCGCCGCCGGGCGGAGCACCGTGATCGCTGTTCTGAATCAGTGTCAGGGGAGCGCCCTGCTTTGCCTGCGGAGTCCTTGTGCTGAATTCAGGCACGTGCTGTCTGGGGTCTCTCACTGTAACCCCCTCTAATCCAGCTGGGATTCTTGAAAAACACACACGGAAGTTAAGTTCATGTGGCTTCAAAACTCAATTTTTCATCATGATGGGGTGTTTTGGACTGATATGGGAAGTTTATGTTCACATGTTCTAATTGGAGAGCTTGCGTACTGGAGAAAACAGTGAAGGAGAAGTAACCGCAAACCCATCGACACAAGCATTGCCTGCCCTGGGTCCACGTGCTCTTAGAAATCACCCACCTGCAGCTTCCAGTGAGCAGTGTGGGGCCATCACACACCACTGAGCACATTGTCCGCCCCCCTGCAGAGAATGTGCTTTTTTCCTGAACACTCTTTTCTGAACTGCAGTGTTAAACCAGAGCTCCTTGGAGAAACAGCTGATTCTAGGTCTGGGTAAAAATGGAACAAAATAAGCATGGACCAGCCTGTCCTTACAGAAAGCAAGGCAGTTGTCGAAGACTGCTAGGGTTAAATCAAAAGAACATGATGGGGACTTCCCTGGTGGTCCAGAGGCAGAGTCTCTGGGCTGTCAGTGCAGAGAGCCTGGGTTCGATCCCCGGTCAGGGAACTAGATCCCACGTGCTGCAACTAAGGCCCTGGTATAGCCAAGTAAATAAGTAAATATTTAAAAAGAAGAAGATGACGACTATGCTTAAAGCTATGTTAATAATAATGTCTTTATCAAAAAGAAAAACCCACAGATAAATCCATGCACCTATGGACACCTTATCTTTGACAAAGGAGGCAAGAATATACAATGGAGAAAAGACAATCTCTTTGACAAGTGGTGCTGGGAAAACTGGTCAACCACCTGTAAAAGAATGAAACTAGAACACTTTATAACACCATGTACAAAAATAAACTCAAAATGGATTAAAGATCTAAATGTAAGATCAGAAACTATAAAACGCCTAGAGGAAAACACAGGCAAAACACTCTATGACATAAGTTACAGCAGGATCCTCTATGACCCACCTCCCAGAATATTGGAAACAAAAGCAAAAATCAACAAATGGGACCTAATGAAACTTAAAAGCTTTTGTACAATGAAGGAAACTATAAACAAGGTGAAAAGACAGCCTTCAGAATGGGAGAAAATAATAGCAAACGAAGCAAGTGACAAAGAATTGATCTTAAAAATATACAAGCAACTCCTGCAGCTCAATTCCAGAAAAATAAATGACCCAATCAAAAAATGGGCCAAAGAACTAAACAGACATTTCTCCAAAGAAGACATACAGATGGCTAACAAACACATGAAAAGATGCTCAACATCACTCATTATCAGAGAAATGCAAATCAAAACCACAATGAGGTACCATTACATGCCAGTCAGGATGGCTGCTATCCAAAAGTCTACAAGCAATAAATGCTGGAGAGGGTGTGGAGAAAAGGGAACCCTCTTACACTGTTGGTGGGAATGCAAACTAGTACAGCCGCTATGGAGAACAGTGTGGAGATTCCTTAAAAAACTGGAAATAGAATTGCCATACGACTCAGAAATCCCATTGCTGGGCATACACACTGAGGATTTCAGAACTGAAAGAGACACGTTTACCCCAGTGTTCATCGCAGCACTGTTTATAATAGCCAGGACATGGAAGCAACCTAGATGCCCATCAGCAGACGAATGGATAAGGAAGCTATGGTACACATACACATGGAATATTCCTCAGCCATTAAAAAGAATACATTTGAATCAGTTCTAATGAGATGGATGAAAGTGGAGAAATAGATGACCAGTGCAAGTTCGATGCATGAGACAGGGCCCTCAAAGCCAGTGCACTGGGAAAACCCTGAGGGATGGGAGGGGGAGGGAGGTGGGAGGGGGTTGAGGACGAGGGGAGGGGAACACATGTACACCCGTGGCTGATTCATGTCAGTGTATGGCAAAACCACTACAACATTGTAAAGTAATTAGCCTCCAATTAAAATAAATATTAAATAAAAAGAAAAACCTTTATTGGTCACTTTTGGAGGATTCTAGGGAACCAACACATTATTTGGAAAGCTGGTAGATGGAATGAGTTAAGTATTTACCCAGTCTTTTTTTTTTTTTGGCGGTGCTGGATCTTCGTGCAGCCTGCTGACTTTCCCTAGTTGCCGTGTGCAGGCTTCTCCAAGCACAGGCTCTAGAGTGTGCGGGTTCAGTAGTGGAGGCAGGCAGCCTTCTCTAATTGGAGCACACGGGCTTAGCCATCCTGCACACGTGGGGCTGAGTTCTCCAACCAGGGATCAAACCCATGTCCCCTCCACTGGAAGGCAGATTCTTGACCCACCAGGGAAGTCCTTATGCTATCTTTCCTGAATGAAATGTAAGCTAAGGTAACCAACAGTTGATGTTGCAAAGTCTCTTTTTCTATAAGTTCTCCGGCTAATAAATGGAGAAGGGATGATAGTCTAAAATATAATCATTTTGTGACAGTGAAACAATGGATCTAAGTAGTAATCATAAATGGCAGGTGAAATTTAAAATAAAAAAAAAAAGATATGTTACATGCATCCTGATAGAAGTAGTCAATACTGCTAGGAAGTGTTCTTACAAAAACTCTAACATGAAAGTGATCAAGCCGCCAGATTTAGCTACCAATTTATAGGAATAACAGGAGATAGAGCAACAAGTTCAATGACACTTCAGGATGTAATCAGCAAATTCCAAACTGTGAAAAACTCTCTAGAATCTATGACCAGGTTTTTTAAACAAAATGCAAAGCTAACAGAGAGAAGGTGTACCTAAAAGGAAATTAAGATACATAAAATACAACTGTAATGTCTCCTCATTAAAGCAAACCAAGTGTAAAAAATCATTACCTTGAGAAAATTTGGACACTGACTGGATATTTAATACTAAGGAATAACTTCAAGTATAAATATGATTATATTATATAATATTTGTTGTTCAATCGCTAAGTCATGTCCAACTCTTTGCAACCCCATGGACTGCAGCACTCCAGGCTTCCCTGTCCTTTACCATCTCCCAGAATTTGCTTAAACTCAGGTACACTGAGTAAGTGATGCCATCCAACCATCTCATCCTCTATTGTTCCCTTCTCCTCTGGCCCTCAACCTTTTCCAGCATCAGGATCTTTTCAAATGAGTCAGTTCTTCACATCAGGTGGCCAAAGTACTGGAGCTTCAGCTTCACCATTAATCCTTCCAATGAACACTCAGGACTGATCTTTAGGATGGACTGGTTGGATCTCCTTGCAGTCCAAGGGACTCTCAAGAGTCTTCTCCAACACCACAATTCAAAAGCATCAATTCTTTGGCACTAAGCCTTCTTTATGGTCCAACTCTCACATCTTTACATGACTACTGGAAAAATCATGGCTTCGATTATATAAAATTTTGTCAGCTGAAAGTTGTATCTGCTTTTTAGTATGCTGTCTAGTTTGGTCATAGCTTTTCTTTCAAGAGCAAGCATTTTTTAAATTTCATGGCTGCAGTCACCTTCCACAGTGATTTTGGAGCCCAAGAAAATAAAGTTTGTCACTGTTTCCATTGTTGCCCCATCTATTTGCCATGAAGTGATGGGACCAGATGCCGTGGTCTTAGCTTTTTGAATGTTGAGCTTTAAGCCAGCTTTTTCACTCTCTTCTTTCACCTTCATTTAGAGGCTCTTTAGTTCCTCTTCACTTTCTGCAGTTAGAGTGGTATCATCTGTGTATCTGAGGTTATTGATATTTTTCCCAGCAATCTTGATTCCAGCTTGTGCTTCATCCAGCCTTGCATTTCTCATGTTGCACTCTTTATAGAAATTAAATAAGCAGGTAATAATATATGGTCTTGACATACTTCTTTCCCAATTTGGAACCAGTCCATGGTTCCATGTCTGGTTCTAACTGTTGCTTCTTGACCTGCCTACAGGTTTCTCAAGAGACAGGTAAGGTGGTCTGGTATTCCCATCTCTTTAAGAATTTTCAACAGTTTGTTGTGATCCATACAGTTCAGAGGCTTTAGCGTAGTCAGTGAAGCAGAAGTAGATATTTCTCTAGAATTCCCTTGCTTTTTATGATCCAACTGATGTTGGCCATTTGATCTCTGATTCCTCTGCCTTTTCTAAACCCAAGTTGTACATCTGGAAGTTCTCAGTTCACATACTATTGACGTCTAGTTTGAAGGATTTTGAGCATTACATTACCAGCATGTGAAATGAGTGCTGTTATGCAATAGTTTAAACATTCTTTGGCAGTGCCTTTCTTTAGGACTGGAATGAACTCTGACCTTTTCCAGTCATGTGGCCACTGCTGAGTTTTCCAAATTTGCCGGCATATTGAGTGTAGCACTTTAACGGCATCATCTTTTAGGATTTGAAATAGCTCAGCTGAAATTCCATCACCTCCACTAGCTTTTTTTGTAGTAATTCTTCCTAAGCCCCACTTGACTTCACACTCCAGGATGTTAAGTTCTAGGTGAGTAACCACACCATTGTGGTTATGCAGGTCATTAAGATGTAATATAGTATATACTGGTGGCTCAGACGGTAAAGCGTCTGTCTGCAATGCTGAAGACCGGGTTCAATCCCTGGGTCAGGAAGATCCCCTGGAGAAGGAAGTGGCAACCCACTCCAGTATTCTTGCCTGGAGAATCCCATGGACAGAGGAGCCTGGTAGGCTACAGTCCATGGGGTCGCAAAGAGTCGGACACGATTGAGCAACTTTACTTACTTACTTATACGTCAGTGGACTTTCCCGGTGGCTCAGATGGTAAAGAATCTGACTGCAATGCAGGAGACCCAGGTTTGATCCCTTGTTTGGGAAGATCCCAAGGAGAAGCAAATGGTTACCCACTCCAGTCTTCTTGTCTGGAAAACTCCATGGACAGAGGAACCTGATGGGCTACAGTTCATGGTATCACAAAAAGTTGGACACAACTGAGTGACTAACACACACACTCACATAACAATATTATATTATTACTAAAGGCTTTTTGTCTTTTAGAGATACTGACATATTTATGGACAAGACATAAGATATCTTTGGTTTCCTTGACAGTCACTCAGGGAAGGAAGGAGATGGGCGATGTTATAGAATAGATCCAGAAACTGTGATCCAGAGGCCAAATCTGGCTCAGCTCATGGTTTTGGTGAAGTTTTACTGGAAAACAGTCAAGTTCATTTGTTTCTGTGATCTAGGACTGCTGCTCAGGCAGAGGTGAAAGTTGCAACAGAGACTGTTTAAGTGCTGCTAGCTTTAAGAAAGGCCTTTGACTTGGCCTTTGACTTTGTTATCGAGGATGGCACCCTGGGCCCACCCCAGGGTGAATCCAACACAACGCGGCCCTTAAAGACACTCTGAGGGACTGTTTGAGGGCAGGTGTGGCTGTCCACAACTACCTCAGAGTTTAGCCCTGGCTTGCCTTGGTCAGCCACATGGTGACCTGCAGAGGACTGCTCGTGGGAAGGGGTCAAGATCTTCTTTGCTTCCTCGGGTCCTCTCGAGAGCCTCAGTCCAGTCCAGTTCAGTTCAGTCGCTCAGTCATGTCCTCCTTGCAACCCCATGAACCACAGCACACCAGGCCTCCCTGTCCATCACCAACTCCCGGAGTTTACTCAAACTCATGTCCATTGAGTCGGTGATTCCATCCAGCCATCTCATCCTCTGTCGTCCCCTTCTCCTGCCCCCAACCCCTCCCAGCATCAGGGTCTTTTCCAATGAGTCAGGTCTTCGCATCAGGTGGCCAAAGTATTGGAGTTTCAGCTTCAGCATCAGTCCTTCCAATGAACACCCAGGACTGACCTCCTTTAGGATGGACTGGTTGGATCTCCTTGCAGTCCAAGGGACTCTCAAGAGTTTCCCCAACACCACAGTTCAGAAGCCTCAATTCTTCTGTGCTCAGCTTTCTTTATAGTGCAACTCTCACATCCATACATGACCACTGGAAAAACCATAGAAACCCACAAAATACCTTCATTCTTCAAATACAATTTCCAGATATAGTGTTTCCTAGAGACACATGGAGCTAAAGATTCTGTAAGTGTAACTTTATCCAGTGGACAGCTATTGAGTATCTGCTTCCCTCAAGGCATTCTAGTAGGCACTTGAGAGACAGAAAGATGAATAAGATACTGTTCCTGGCTTTCAGGAATGCAGTCTAGTTGATGAACTGAAATTATAGTGTTTTACAGTAACAAGAGGAAGAGGAGAAGCTGTTGCAGTTGCTTCTTAGCACATATATCCACACTTGCTAAGTATATTTAGGATTGTATCTCATTTAATATTTACAACAAACTGAGGTGTTATTATCTTCATTTTACACATGGAAACACTGGCACTCAGAGAAAAGAAGTCATTTAAACTCATGCTCTGTCACACGCCAAAGCCCACTCTCCTAAACATCACTGGTAGTTTAAACACGGAAGTGAACATTTTTATTATGCTTCCACCAGAAGGACCCATTTAAGAAGAAGCTCTAGATTATTGTCACTGTACTGGGTTTCCTCTCATATCCCATGAGTTTGGTCTCATTTTTTATAAGTATCTTTAGCAAGAATAAGACATGTCTGCTCATCCAAGAAAAAGGGAAATACTTTGCTTACCTCATCCTCAAATTTCATAAAAGTAGAGAAAGTAGATGTGTATAATTTTAAAGAAACATTGGAACTTAACTGCTTATGAATATAAAATATGAGAAACAACTTTTCACACACACACAAAATCCATTCTTTTTTGAGTGTGTGAAGATTTTGTGTTGCACGGTAAATGCTTAAGAACTGGCTCTCCCTCCAAAATAGGTACATATGTTTCTCATAAATTTTATGATATAATGGATGTGTATCACCCAACTTACAAATAACAATAAAACAATATTTTTTCATATAAATTCCATTTAGCCTATTGATTTTCACAGTATGCTTTCATTGATTTTTGTTCAGCTCTAGTATCTGTTGCCAACATCTGGTTGCAGCTGACAAACGAGTGTAGTTCCAATGACGGTTGGCTGGCATTTTTATTCACATTAATGAGTAGCACAAAAATGAAACAATAAAGACATATGTAACATGACTGGCTTCTTTGTTGAAAAAAAGAAGTAATCGATGGTTTTTGAATACTGAAAGATTATTTCTTCAAATTTTTTGCAATTCACAATGTAACTGTTACCAGAAGGGGCACCCCCTCAGAGCCCAAGAGTGGGTTCTTGTGTAACATCGGGAAATACACTGTCCGAGGAGACACACCTACTGACAAAGCAAAAGACTTTTATTGGGAAGAGGCCGGAGGGCATCAGGGTAAGGGAACCCGAGAGCTGCCCTGCTGCTTGGCACACGGTCTGAGAAATACCGAGAAAGACTTAGAAATGCTGGAGAATTTCTGACACTTCAACTTCAGTTAAGAATTTGACATAACATATATGACAGTGAAATACGACACGTGTAAAATCATGTTCAGGATACTTGGCACAATTTTTGAGCTAGGTATAAGGGAGAACCAGCGTTCCTTTGGAGCAGGAAACAACCATCACATCCCAGCTTAATTATGCTGTGCCTTCTGAGCTGCCTCCCAACTTCTGAGAGTCGGTTCCTTATTTGTGATCTGGGTAATAATACTATGGCTTCTGTGCGTTTGATCCCTGGGGTCACAAAGAGTCCAAGAGGACTTAGCCACTAAACCACCACATGAACACGATGGCATCCCAGGTGGAGAAGTGGTAAGGAACCCACCTGCCAATGCAGGAGACTAGGTTGGCGCCCTGGGTGGGTAAGATCCCCTGGAGAGGTGGTGGTGGCTAAGTCGCTAAGTCAGGTCTGACTTTTGCGACCCCATGGACTGCAGCCCACCAGGCCCCTCTGTCCATGGGCTTCTCCAGGCAAGAATCCTGGAGTGGGTTGCCATTCCCTTCTCAGGGGATCTTTCCCACCCAGGGATTGAACCCGGGTCTCCTGCATTGCAGGAGGATTCTTCACTGACTGAGGTGCCAGGGAAGCCCCAGGAGTAGGGCTATATCCCCTGGAGTAGGAAATGGCAACCCAGTCCAGCATTCTTGCTGGAAAATTCCCTGGACAGAGGAGCCTGGAGGGGCTACAGTAAAGAGCAGGACAGGACCTACCTCAGTAACAGGATCAGTCCAGATACTCCTCTGAGTAAATCCTGAGATCTAAAAGGGAAAACCAGTCCATCCTATAGGAGATCAGTCCTGGGTGTTTTTTGGAAGGACTGATGCTGAAGCTGAAATTCCAATAATTTGGCCACCTGATACGAAGAGCTGACTCATTTGAAAAGACCCTGATGCTGGGAAAGATTGAGGACAGGAGGAAAAGGGGGTGACAGAGGATGAGATGGTTGGATGGCATCACCAACTCAATGGAGATGGGTTTGGGTAAACTCCGGGAGTTGGTGATGGACAGGGAGGCCTGGCGTGCTGCGGGTCATGGGGTCGCAAACAGTCGGACACGACTGAGCGAATGAACTGAACTGAACTGAAAAGGGGAAAAGAGAATGAAGAGCACCTCCTAAAGACTCAGATTTTGCAAAGACAGTGGCTTATTACTATAGAATGACAGCACGGTGTACCTGCTTCCAAGATTGCCTTCTGGTCTCTGCCCCAGGACCGAGCTGAGAGGGAAGCAGCTAGGAGACTTGGAGAAGGCATTCCCAGGGCGTCCCTGGTGTTTCAGACGGTAAAGAATCAGCCCGCAATGCAGGAGACCTGGGTTCGAACCCTGGGTCAGGAAGATCCCCTGGAGGAGGGCATGGCAACCCACTCCAGGATTCTTGCCTGGAGAATCCCCATGGGCAGAGAAGCCTGGTGGGCTACAGCGCATGGGGTCGGAAAGAGTCGGAGGCGACTGAGCGGCTAAGCAGGGCATTAATAGAGTTTTGTTTTGCAGACACTGTGCTGTCAAATGAGCTTGTCGGGGTTCTCCAAACCGCCTGCTCACATTCGATCTATTCACATAAGGTGTGCGTGGGGTGTGTGTGTGTGTGTGAGAGAGAGAGAGACAGAGAGAGAGAGAGAGAGAGAGAGAGAGAATAACTCCTCTCTTCTTAGTAGCCCTCAAGACATTTAAGAAGAATGTATTTGCAATTGAAAGCACAGAAGCTCGACTCGGGGAGGACTGTTTGCACAACATTCAGGTGTAGCCGGGTTGCAATAGCAGAGCGGGGCCGGGATCGGGCGTCTGACCCTCCGTCCCTCCCACGATCCCAGTCTCCCTGAAGGGCTTTGCTCCCGGGTCCCCCTCGGGTTATCTGGCTGATCCACTGTGGATGGAAAAACAGGGCTGGGCCGGCTGTGTGGAAAGCCGCCGAAAGCGGAGGAAACCGGTCACCACAGCGTGACTATCAGCTGAGAGATCGCCGTCTGGCCACCGGAGAGAACCGCGCGCTCCCTTCCAGACCCGCGCGCCCCTGAGTCCCGCGCGCCCCTCCGGACCTGCGCGCCCCTGCAGACCCGCGTCCCTGGGGACCCGCGCGCCCCTCCGGACCCGCGCGCCCCTGCAGACCCGAGCGCCCCTCCAGCCCCGCGCGCCGCTGCAGCCTCCGGCGGCCGCTCCCGCGATGCTCGAAAGCGCAGAGCTGAACTTCAACGCCGACCATGGCTACCTGGAGGGTCTGGTGCGCGGCTGCAAGGCCGGCCTCCTGACCCGGCAGGACTACGTCAACCTGGTCCAGTGTGAGAACCTGGAAGGTAAGCGCCGCTCTTTAAAAGGAAAAAAAAAGGGGCTAACGCCGCCCGCTGGAAGGAAGCTCCAGCCCCTGGCCCAGAGTCCAAGGCAGGGTGTTCAGCCCAAGATCCAGACTTCAGGGGTCCCTGAATTTGGACGAGGGGGACAAAAAAAGATTGCATCTCTATTTTTCGATAATCTCTAAGTGAAATTTAGCATTTCCTTTCATTGCGAATGTAGGCAACAATCACAGCTGGTTAGCACTTTGAATAGAAATTCAGTGTTTTCATATCCTCTTACTGTTCTTGCAGATGCCTTGAAATATCATTTATGCTTTCACTGCTTCAAAGTATGCTAGATATTGGACTCATCCTTGATATTTACTGTCTTAATAAAGAAGTACGTTGTTACACATTTTACAATATCTTAGTAACTCTATTTTGATATATTTTGTTTCCTTTGTAATTCTATACATTTTCATTCTACATATTTACAAATGTTTGGAGAAAGGTGTCACCAAACTGTCCAGGGATCCACAGCCTAACTACCCACCCCTCCCAAATCTTGGTCTAGAAAATTTTATTCTATCCTCTTTCTCGGTGTATATTAGTATGAGGGCATGTGTATTTGAGATTTGTCTTCATTGGAGCATAAGAAAAAAAAGCAAGAGACAGGCATGTGGTGAGGCCATCCTGGATTCAAAAGTCCTGACTTTGATTTCTACAAAAGGTCAGTAGGTGACCTGAGGCTCAAAACCTCCGAGCTTGATTCCTTATTTGTGAAACTGGATGGTAATGCTGCCTGCTTTGCTGAGTTGTTTGGACAAATAAATAAAGCAGTACATAAGAGAATGTGTTAAGAGCTATGAAGCACTCTTGTTGTTCTTTAGTCGCTAAGATGTGTCCGACTCTTTGCCACCGCATGGACTGCAGCGCGCCAGGCCTGCCTGTCCTTCACCAGTTTGCAGAGTTTGCTCAAACTCATGTCCATTGAGTCAGTGGTGCCATCCAACCGTCTGTCATCCCCTTCTCCTCCCGCCTTCAGTCTTTCCCAGCATCAGGGTCTTTTTCTTCCAGTTAATCAGCTCTTCGCATCAGGTGGCCAAGTATCAGAGCTTCAGCTTCAGCATCAGTCCTTTCAGTGAACATTCAAGGTTGATTTTCTTTAGGACTCTACAAAGGCAATTATCTATTTTTTAAACCACTTTACTGAGATATGGTTGACGTAGGAAAGCTGTACATATTTAATGTATACAACTTGATGAGTTTAGGGATAAGTGTACACCTGGGAAATCACCACAGTCTGTGCCATAAACCCATCTGACACCTCTGAAAGTTTCCTCCGGCCCTCTGTTGTTGTGTGTGTGTGTGTGCATGCGTGTGTGAGAACGATACGTTCTGTGCTCTATAGCAGATCTCTAGGACGTACTTGTCTTGTGTAACCAACACTGCATACCCTTCGACCAGTCCCTCCCAATTTCCCCTTCCTCTCTGGAAACTACACTACAATGTTTTCAAAGCCTTACCAAAGATTTCACATCGATAATATAGTGTTTTTATTATTTAAAAAGGCTACATTTACTAACTTTGAAACATGCTCATAAAATCATTATAATGCCAATAATAGGGTGCTTTAAAATGTCTAGATCGTTCTAGAAAAAGCAAGAAAGTAATAAACTGCCAGGAAGAGTATCAGAAAGCGAAAAGGAAACAAAAAAACAAGGTGACTTTGTAGGCTTCTCAGGCAGGGCTGAGGGCGGAGCCAAGCAGAGTTAAGGCAGAAATGCCCCAATTAAGGGAGTGCCTCTCCTTTCATTAGCGATGGACATGGCTGGACAGATCTTGTAGATGATAACTAATCCTGTTGGCTACAAATAATTGCAATATAATCCCAAATCCTAAATCATTTCAGCATATTTAATTTGGAGTTTGGTGCCCGGAGAATGTTAATCACATATAGAAAATATGCATAAATTGAGGTAGAAAAAATTAACACAAGGCAGAATGCATGCTTCTGAGAGAAGCCATTTGAATGAATTCAGTAGTTTTCAGGCTTTTAAATGAGTTGAGAAATGCAGATTTAAACACAAACCATACATAAACGTCTTCATGATACAAAGCAAGGCTTAAGCCTGCTCACTAAAGAATTCAAAGAGAAACCACCCTCAGCTTCAATTTGGGGGAGAAGGAAAGGTTTCAGACTCTTGAAGGCCTGAAGAGTGAATTTCTTAGAAAAATACACACAGGTGCACACATACAGAATTTTCCATATGATTTCAAGGAGTCGTGACCACCTGAAGTCATCCTGAACCCTGAATAAGAAACCTTCCTAAATACACCATTTGTTATTTTCATCATATCTCATGGTTTCTACCTTTCTTTTTTCCCAGTAATAGTTCTTTTTCAACCATTCATTTCACAACTATGTTTGAATCTGTTTCCAATCTTTTTGGAGACTCTTGGGAATATCAAATATGCCCTCAAACTGCAGGTTATAATGACTGCTGAGAAAATCAATCTAAATAAAGGTTTCATGTCTTCAGTTGAAGACTCTGAGGCTTGGCGTGGCTGTGACCAGTCTAACCACCTCACCAGGTGTGAGGTATGCAGACATCTGCATCTATTATACTTTTTCCACTAAAATGTCTGCCTCCTGAGCATGAATGGAAGATCCATGAATAGGTCGCTGTTGCTCTCAGCTCCATTTTGATATAGAAAATAATAAGGTCTGCCTTGCTTGTTTATCTTATAGGATGTTGGGAAATAAGGCACTTGTGAAAAGCAACTCAGCTACCGCATCTGTGAATTTACTGAGAGAAACCAGCCACCTTCCCAGCTGGTTTAAAACACGCGGACACTCCTTGGGACAGAAGTTAAGAACTTTAGGATTTCTGTTTACTTTTGCACACAATATATACCGTACAAGTGATGGGTAAAGAAGGGCAGGTAAAACTGTCCAGATAGTACTGTGTGTTGAAGCAGGCACTTACTGTAAAGGAAAACTAATTTGGCAAAGATTAAATTTGCCTTTAGTCTTTTAAATTTTTCTAGTTTTTAAAAGAAAAGTATCCTGATACCAACCAATTGTTTTAGAATCATTTATCAGGAACATAGGAGGTTTCAGGTCATTTTGGAAGAGAGAAATATGAAGATTTTTGAGAGGGTAACAGGCAGGAAGGCCAGGGGTCTCCAAACGGAGGAAATAGGCTGCAAGTGCCAGACATTTTTATCTCTCTTAAGCAGCAGGAGGAAACAAACTGGCGATATTTTTTTCCTTCTCTATACAAATTGAAAAGGAGGCTTCTCTTAAAATGCTGTGTTGCCGTGACACCAGGTTTCACCTGAAACTAATTACTCTCAAACCTTGAGTTAACCAATACATTTTTTCTTATGGAAATGTTTGTCTTAAGCTATGTTAATGTACCTCAGACTCTGTCTTCAAGTTCCGCCAAATGGCTCAGAACCTTTTAGACAAACCAGCCTGTCATACTCAGATATTGTTCCCCTAATCTATGTAAACGAAACTATTTGTATGGTAATCTGCCCTTCTACAAGATTCAAGTCAGTCGTTTTATGGCCTGGGATGAATCATGTGGTGCCAGGATTAGCACAAAATGCAATTTATGGATGAGGGGCCTGGTGCCATTCTGAGTTAAGACATTCCTTTCTTTAATTAACAGACTGCTAGTGATTGTATAACAAACAGCTGAAGACTAGCAGGGGGCACTCTTTCTGCCCCCTTCTGATGCCTACAGCAGAAGCTTTCTCTATCTCCTTTATACTTTAATAAAACTTTATTACGCAAAAGCTCTGAGCGATCCAGCCTTGTCTCTGGCCCCAGATTGAATTCGTCTCCTCCAGAGGCCAAGAATCCCAGCGTCTTATCATTCAGCAACAACCTTTCATTGTCCACAAAAGCTTTGAAAAATCCTGGCATTTATGATTGTGCAAGTGAGTGTGGTCAGAAATATTCGTCTTCTCCACGGCCTGACCCTGACTAACAGTCACCTGAACCAGTCACTAGGACCCTCCATGACTCAGTCCTTCCCGGGAATAGGAGAGGAAGCCAGTTCACATAGCCTGCCTCACTGGCACTGCACATAGAAAATTCCTAAAAAGTGACTTTTTTTAAAAAGTTATTTAAAATTAGCTTGAACCAAAATAATAATGTAAAAGGGCCATAAAATAGTCTTTAGAAGAATTAGCACTGCTAATTTTTAATTAATTTTTTTTTAGAGCAGCTATAGGTTCACAGCAAAATTTAGGAGAAAGTACAGAGACTTTTCATATAACGCCTGCTCCCACACATGCATAGCCTCCCCCGTTATCAACATCCTCCACTAGAGAGGTGCATTTTGTATAATCCTCGAGCCTGTGCTCGATACCTCGTAATCACGCAGAGTCCAGAGTTTACACTGCGGTCACTCTTACACATCCTGTGTTGTTCAGTCTGTCAGTCGTGTCCGACTCTGTGACCCCGTGGACTGCAGCGTGCCAGGTTTCCCTGTCCTTCAACACCTCCCAGAGCTTTCTCAAACGCGTGTCCACTGAGTCAGTGATGCCATCCAACCATCTCATCCTCTGTCGGCCCCTTCTCCTCCTGCCTTCAGTCTTTCTTCACGGTCTTTTCTAGTGCGTCAGCTCTTCGAATCAGGTGGCCAAAATATTGGAGCTTCAGCTTCAGCATCAGTCTTTCCAGTGAATATTCAGGATCGATTTCCTTTCGGATTGACTGGTTTTATCTCCTTATAGTCCCAGGGACTCTCAAGAGTCTTCTCCAACACCACGGTTCAAAAGCGTCAATTCTTCAGTGCTCAGCCTTCTTTATGGTCCAGTTCTCACATCCATACATGACTATCAGAAAAACCATAGCTTTGATTATATGGACTGTAAGGCATAGTTCCGGCGAGGCAGAAAAGGAAAGACGACCTCAACAGAAGTAGGTTACCTTTATTCAGGCAAGGCGGGGCGACAGTCGGCCTAACGACCAGGCTGAGCGCCGAGAGGGATCAGGGAGGCTTCATACTTATAGGGAGGTTTGTGGAAGCGATAAGGGAAACGTCAATCAGGCGGGATATTTTGAGTATTCTTTTGTTGAGATGACACTTGTAGTTGGGCAGGGGGTGATAAGTCTTCTGGGCGGGTGTAGGGGGTGGTAGGTTTCCGGACAGGGGGTGATAAGTCCCAGATAGATGCAACTGGCCTGGAGCATCAGGATGGAACTAAAGTTATGCTTTGTTTTCTCCGAAGTTAGATGATTCAGCAAGGGGCCTTTGAGACTGTTGTTCTCTTTTCTAGGCCCAAGAGACTCCTTCATGGA
Organism: Cervus canadensis; assembly: GCF_019320065.1. Lineage (NCBI taxonomy): Eukaryota > Metazoa > Chordata > Mammalia > Artiodactyla > Cervidae > Cervus > Cervus canadensis. Next base: position 72,452,992 of record NC_057397.1, on the reverse strand, counting down.
CCTTTGTTGGCAAAGTAGTATCTCTGCTTTTTATATACTGTCTAGGTTAGTCATAGTTTTTCTCCCAAGGATCACGTGTCTTCTAATTTCAGGGCTGCAGTCACCATCTGCAGTGGTTTTGGAGCCCAAGAAAATAAAGTCTGTCACTGTTTCCATTGTTTCCCCATCTATTTGCCATGAAGTGACGGGACAGACGCCATGATCTTAGTTTTTTGACTATTGAGTTTTAAGCTCTCACTTAAGTTTTTCACTCTCCTCTTTCACATTCTCTGGGAATGGACAAATGTACAGCACGTACCCACCACTGTTACATTATACAGAGTATTTTCACTGCCCTGTGCTCTGACTATTCTCCGTATCGGTGACCCCCTGCGGGAACCGCTGATCATTGTGCCGTTTCCCTGGTTTGGCCTTTTCCAGAATGTCACACCGCTGGGATCATTAAGTAAGTATGTAACCTTTCCAGACTGGGTTCTTTCACTTAATAACATACATTTGAGGCTCCTTCATGTCTTTTCATGGCAACACTGCTATTTTCATTAGATTTTTAAATTACAAACCAGACTGTTGTAAGTATTCTTTCCTCTTCAAAAAAAAAAAAGACAAAGTGGAAAGATTAACACTTCAAAGCTCAAAAATTTAGTAAGAAATAGCCTTCCCTGGTGGCTCAGAGGTAAAGAATCCACCTGCAATGCTGGAGACGCAGGTTGGATCCCTGGGTGGTGAAGGTCCCCTGGGGAAGGAAGTGGCCACCCACTCTAGTATTCCTGCCTGGAGAATTCCGTGGACAAAGGAGCCTGGTGGGCTGCAGTCCATGGGGCTGCAACTAAACAACGAACAACAACAAGCTTTCTCTGGAATACGTGGGGAAAGTGATCCCTGCTCTCAGGTTACGGTGAGAGGCCTGGACCCAGCCTGGACCTTGTCCTCTCTGCCGTCATTTTTGGGAAGCGAATGAGAGGAGCTGGTTACAGCTTACGGCCAATTATTAATGCTTCCTTTTCAAGGAACATGACCTTTATTCCTTTCCAACGGTGCCTTCACGTGGGAATTAATGCATGTACTCAGCACTTTCTAGTTAGAGCCAAGGAACGAAAGATGAAAACGATATACCCCACCCTAAAGGGCTCCCACTCTAACAAATAGAAATATTAAAAGAATAAGAGCCCCTTAATGAGAGTGGTTGGGCCTCAGAATTCTAAATGCATGTACACTTGGCCTGGGACTTCGTGTAGCACTGTTGGGAATGGCAGAAAATGACAAACAAATCAAATGTCCACGGTAAGGGAGCTGGTTAAATAAATGATGGAGCAGTTATATAATGTAATATCCTATAACTACAAAAAAAAGGAAATAAGGAAGTGTGAAAGGATTCATATGGAACTAAAAATAGTAGTTACTGGGGCTAGTAATAAGTGGCAGGGGTGTGGATATTAGTTTACAAGTAGGAGGCCTTTACCTACTATCTATTAAAAGGTAGTCTAAATTTTAAAAAACTCTCACAGAAGGAAGGCTTTTATTTCAAAGGGCTTTCACCAATCTCCTTTACACATTATTTGTACCTCTCATTATGTGAAAATGAAAGTGTTAGTCACTCAGGCATGTCCAACTCTTTGGGACCCCGTGGACTGGGGCCCACCAGGCTCCTCTGTCTGTGGGATTCTCCCCAAGGATACTGCAGTGGGTTGCCATGCCTCCTCCAGGGCATCGTCCCAACCCAGGGATGGGACCCAGGTCTCCCGCATTGCAGGCAGATTCTTTACTATTTGAGCTACCCAGAAAGCCCTAATTAGAGTACTTATTTTCTCTGCCTTGTATTAAAAATGCATATACAATATTGTCAAGTGTTCAGAAATACTCTCATCAGGCAGGATAAACTTAGCTCAGTTTAAAGGCTAGATAGCTTGGCTGGTACAAGGATCAAACCAGCAATCTTGGCGTTGTTAGCACCACAATCTAACCAACTGTGACTTCTCTGGTGGCTGAGATGGTTAAGAATCTGCCTGCAATGCAGGAGACCTGGGTTTGATTCCTGGGTCAGGAAGATCCATGGATGAGGGCATGGCAACCCACTCCAGTATTCATGCCTGGAGAATCCCACGGACGGAGGAGCCTGGCGGGCTACAGTCCACGGGGTCACACAGAGTCGGACACGATTAGAGCAGCTGAGCAGCGGCAGCTAACCAGCTGAGCTGAGGCCAGTTAGCATCCAGTCTCTACCTGGGAAGCGCTTCCTCAGAGCTCTTCAGCCTTTTTCTAAGGTTATTCCTCAGCCACAAATTCCATTCTGCATCTTGCTTACCTGGAGAACACCCATTTCTCTTTGAAGTCTCCATTTCGAAGTCACTTTCTCTATAAACCCTTTTCTACTCATTTCTATTGGGATAGAATTGACAAGCCTCAATTTTGTGATTCATCGAGCTGAGTAATGTACCTAATTCTGTATAGCATCTGTGATATTTGCCTAAGTATATCACTCTGGGGCAGTTTGTCTCCTTTATCTGTCTCTTCCCCTGAGTGATCACAGTTAAGGGCTTAACTCTTAAGTGAATAAATGAATAAGTGAATAAATGAATCTATCCCCTCCTAAACTGTAAGCTTCTCAAGGGCAGAAACTATAAATACGTCTGCTTATAGAGGTGTTAGTTAAGGAGGTGGGAGAATCCTTTCACAGCGTTAAGAGTGTATCAGAGCACCACGATGTATACTTTAAATGCCTTAGAATTTTATTTGTTGGTTATACCTCAATAGAACTGAACTTTAAAAAAAAAAACAAAAGACTTTTTTAAAGTATAGAAACCACACCATATCCTTCTTTGTCTCCTAGCTTCCCTAGCCTAAGGCTGTGTTTTGCGTGTAGTAAGAATTTGAAGTAAGAATTTGAAAATACACAATAGAGACGTCTGCATGTTTAAGTCCTGACTCTGCTTTCTGGCCCTGGGATGTTAAGCCAACTGCTTAACTTTTAGCCATGGTGCTTTCCTTTCTGGTAGATGGTATCTCCCTGGCCTAACTCCCAGTTACTAAGGGAATCAGAAATTTCTGAAAATGTTTTGTATACTGTAAATCATGAGAATTCCCAGGAAGTCATAAGAACACCGCCTGAACTGCCGTGTATATACAACAAGAGTTAATTTACCCTCTTCTGCTGGACTTTTAAATTCCTGAAGTAATCTGTTCCGTTTCTTGGTTATGGTTAATGGTGTTTGGTGTATGCCTCTATGTTGTTGATTCTGTTTTCCTTCAAAGAGCACTGGTTTGTTTTGGAAACAATCATTCTATAAATAAATAAAAACTATTAAAATTTAAGAAGAGTTTATAGCTAGAGGATATATTCGAAAGTAAGCTGAATCTTGAAGGACAGTGGGTTGGGAAAATGCCAGTGGAATGGGGACCTGGAGGTGGGGTCAGGGGAGTTGAGATGATAAGATGTCCTAGGCTCTTGGGGAGAATTAATGGGCTATAAATAGAAAAACATAAAAGCATAATGGTGAGGATAAAGCGGTTGCCTGCAATACTAGAGTATTACAATAACGCAGGAGTTTATGCTGTGAAAATTTTTGAGGGCCATCAAAGGTCTAATTATGGAACTTCAGAATATTGAGTGAAGAGAGAGGCGTGTCTGAATCTTCAGTCAAATACATGTATGCTTGGAAAGATGGTCAAGTTGTTTCTCTGAGTCTTGGCTTCTTCATCTATGAAATGGGGATTATTGTTAAGGCTTATATTGGTGTTAAAATCATCTGTCAGTGGTAAAATAAAAGTAATTTGCAAATTGCTTTTAATCTGCCTAAAATTCAGTAGCTCCAGGATACTTAAGAGGATTATTCTAAAATCCAAACATTTCTTAGGAAAGATTAAAGTTTGAGGCATGGAGGACAGAAGGGAAACAAACCTGGGAGAATCTATTAGAGATTGCCACAGTGATCTAGGTTTACGATATCATCATTCTAAACTGGGGTATAAGGAGAGGAAATCTGGGAAGATATTCAGAAACAATGCAGGGGATTTGAAGTTAATAAATCTTCAAAGAGGACTTGAAGTTTTATAACCGTGAGATGGCAGTACCTTAGCAAAAATGGAGAAAGAAACATCTGGCTTTTAAAATACTGATAGGTGTATTCAAATTTAAGTAACTGTAAGGTATGATGGTAATATACTGTTTACAAAAATTCTGATTTAGGGAATAAAAATCAAAGTCTTAGCCAATCGAATCAAATTATTTTGGAAGGAGATAGGTACAAGTAAGGGGGCAAAAGAGGTCTTCATCTACATTATCTTCTTTAAAGCTCCACAGTAACCCCAAAAGCATACATTCTAACCCATTTTGTAGGTGAGAAAACTGAGTTCAGAAAGGTCAGGTAATTCCCATAAGTTCAGCATCAAGCAGAGTGTGGGGAAGAGGTAGGGGGCTGCTCAAAGATAGCATCCTTCACAAGCACAGGTGCTGCCTTGGCATAAAGCTACCTGGAGTGTGAACAGTCTGGACGTTCATATTTAAAGAGCTCCAACAGGAAGCTGCACGGGAATGAAAAAGGAACGACCCAGCAAAGCAACAGAGAAAAGATAGCAGCCAGAGAGTGTTCCTGCCTCACTAGTCAAGAGATCTCAGCTAATTCCCCGAGCCCAATGACTGCAACCCACGGAAGAAGCATTTTTACATTATGACTCTTTGTACACGCATATAAGCTATTATACTGTGTGACATGCTCAGATATTTTTTATAATAGCTGAATCTGTTCCCATTGTGCTATTGTGTTTGGGACCTGTAAAACTGATTTAGTTGGCAGTGATCTCATGGTTCCTCATTTGAATAAAAAAGAAAAAGTGTCACTTGCGACACGACTCTGGATAAAAAAAGTGTAATTTTCCAAAGCGTGCTCTGTGGGTGGCTGCATTGTTTTCTAGTGGCTTGGGAAGTTCTGTACCAAACTCTTTCCAAAGAAATCATTCAAATGAATGTATTAAAGGCTTTCAGTTCCTGCAGTGAAGAAGCCTGTTTATTCCGAATGTATCTGACCACAAAGCTCTATTTATCACATACCTATTAAGATAAGCATGGCTTCCCAGGTGGATCGGGGAGAATCACCCAGCCAGTGTAGGAGATGCAGGAGACAGCAAGTTCTACCCGTGGGTTGGCAAGATCCCCTGGAGCAGGAAATGGCAACCCACTCCAGTACTCGTGCCTGGAAAAGTCCCACGGACAGAGGAACCCGGTGGACTGCAGTCCGTGGGATCGCAGAGAGTCGGACACGACTGAGCACGTAGGCACACGTGCTTAGATGAGCACTGGGGGAAATGCGAGGAAAAAATGTGACCCCGTTTGTAAAACTATAAAACTATCAGCATGATCGTTATCATGGTAATAATATTAACTCAGAGCAGATACTTCAAGCCAAGATTTTCTTCGCATCTGATTTCCAGGGTCCCTTGGATCACCTTGGGGTGGGGAGGCAAGGCTCCTTCTGTCTTAACTGTCTGTCCACCAGCCACAGTTTTTTACGAGGTTGCCTAAGCAGGGTCTGAAACACTTGAGACATTTCATTTCAGCATCTCACTGGCAGCTGAAAGGTTTGGAAGTTATTTTGCCTGAGAGAAACATGTGTCACATGAGCCATATATCATGGTTTTGGAAGAAACACGATTTGTGTCACTCCTGTTGGCAAATATTTCTCCATGCTGAGACTACACCCTGTCAAATTGTATAAAAACCTGAACTGTCAAAATAAAAGCCAAACAAGACACGGCAAAAGAGTATGCTTTTTTTTTTTTGAATTAAGCTAATTAAATAGGTAATTGAGCAAAATAAATTCTGCGGTCAGTCAGATGAAGAGCATCTCTGATGCATGATCTACTCCAGACCCTGAAGAATGCCTGTCTGCTGAGACTCAAGAACCACTGAGTGCAAATGCCCCCTCCCCCATCAGCTACCAGAGGGATTAGCTCATCACCCACAGGGGCTCCCTGTTATCCTCAGGATCAAGGATGTCACGCCAAGTCTTCCTGGGGACAGCCCCTGCGTCTTTCTCTGGCTTCACATCTTACCCCTCCTCCCCTCCCACTCAGCACTTCAACAGCACTCAACTGCTTTGAATTTCCTGCCCCCTCCCCACCTGTACGAATTCATGGAACGCCTTCCTTGCACCCTTGCATAGCACTTCAAGGCTCATCTCTGGCTTAACCTTCTTCCGGAAACTCTCCTAGGCTTGTTTTGCTTTCATCCCTCTGAGTCTTGCTCTCATTTTCTCAGTTCAGTTCAGTTCAGTCACTCAGTCGTCCCCGACTCTTCGCGACCCCATGGACTGCAGCATGCCAGGCCTCCCTGTCCATCAACAACTCCCGGAGTTTACCCAAACCCATGTCCATCGAGTCATTTTCTATGTTCCCGTAAATCAAGGTTCTTATCTTTATCCTGAACTCAGCGGGTTGCGTCATCTGTTTTTTCGTGCCTCTACCTCCACCAGATTATGAGTTTCCTTGAAGATGAGGAATATGTCTTGTCCCCAGTGATAACAGCACATAATAGATACTCAATAAATGTTTCAATGAAAATTACAGTGAGGTCTAGAATGCTCTATTGACTCCAGTCATGTGCTAGATGGTGCCAAAGACATTTCTGATGTTCAGATATTTGAGACACTTATGTTGGGTACCACACAAGGAACCAAAAGATAAAAGATATTACTAAGAAACTGGAACTGCCCCTTTGGAGTTAACATATTAAGGCTTTGTGATATCCTGAGACAGGAGGTGTGCTAGAAGTATTATCCAAGTATTTTGAAATTCAGATGAGTGAGGTTAAATAATTCCACCAGACAGAATTAAGTAACAGAATAATTGATAATCCAATTTAATTGATTGGTAATAAAAAACAGTTTTTTTAAAGGTATAACACTGGCTTTGAATCAATTTCTCAAATTGATCTTGATGAAGTGACAGGACCAGATGCCATGATCTTTGTTTTTTGAATGTTAAAACCCATTTAGACACACAGAGACTCAATTTCTTTATCTGTAGGGTAAATATTCTTTGCCATCAAGCTGGGATGGAGGCTTGGTATCCTCAAACAGTTTTCCTAGCACTATTTCCAAATGACTACGTTGGCTCAGTTAAAACCAATTTGCAATCTCTGGACTAGGTGGTTTCTAATGTTCTTTTCAACTGTGCTCAATAATTCTATAGTTCTTATGGATGCATGAGACAAGTGCTCGGGCCTGGTGCACTGGGAAGACCCAGAGGGATCTGGTAGAGAGGGAGGTGGGAGAGGGGATCGGGATGGGGAGTACATGTAAATCCATGACTGATTCATGTCAATGTATGACAAAAACCACTACAATATTGTAAAGTAATTAGCCTCCAACTAATAAAAATAAATGAAAAAAAAAGTTATTTTCAATTATCTGCATTAACATTGAATCCTTTATTGCTGTAGAGATTAACATTCAAGTCTAAATCATATGTAGACCTTATATTAAGGCCTAATAAGATAGCAATAATTAAATATGCATTTATGAGACTTCCCTGGTGATAGAGTGGATAAGAATTCACCTGCTGGTGTAGGAGACAGGAGTTCCATTCCTGGTCCTGGAAGATTCCACACGCTGTGGAGCAGCTAAGCCCCTGAGTCACAACTACTGAAGCCCGCGAGCCCCGGGCCCTGCAAGTCACAGCTCCGGAGCCCACGGGCTGTAACTACCGAACTTCGTGCACCAGAGCCTGTGCCCTGCAGCAGGAAAGGTCATCGCAACTAGAGAGTCCACAGGCAGAAACGAAGACCAGTGCAACCAAATCAATAATAAACAGTGCATAACTATGTGTTTATCATAAAGTTACCGCAAATTCAGTGTTGTAAAGCTTTTTCATGCATGTTCCAAATTTAGCCTGATCTGGTGCTTTCCTTAATTTCAGATCTGAAAATTCATCTCCAGACCACCGATTATGGCAACTTCTTGGCTAATCAAGCCACCCCTCTTACTGTTTCCGTTATTGACACGGAGATGAGGAAGAAGCTGTGCAGAGAGTTTGAGTATTTCCGGAATCACTCCTTGGAGCCGCTAAGCACCTTTTTCACATACATGACGTGAGTGACAGGAGGGGCCCTGCTCCTCCCCAGGGTGACTGCAAACCACCCCTAAGAGCTCCAGGCGGGGGTCAGGCTGGCCTGAAGTTCAAGGCCACGTCTGTTGTTTGTAAGTTTGAATGCATTCAGATCTGAGAACTGATAAGCGCGTGTCTTATCTTAGTGTGAGTCACTCCATCCCCAGACTCTTTGCGACCCCATGGACTGTGGCCCACCAGGCTCCTCCGCCCACGGGATTCTACAGGCAATAATACAGGAATGGGTGGCCATTGCCTTCTCCGGGGGATCTTCCCGACCCAGGGATCAAACCCAGGTCTCCCATATTACTGGCAGATTCTTTATCGTCTGAGCCACCAGGGAAGGGCATAGATCCACATTTTCACTGTTAGAAAATAGATTTCATTTATTTATTTCATTTACTTATAAACATGATCAGGTCACTCACTCTTAGCAGTGATAAGTGCTGCTGATGTCTGAAACATTCCAGCTCTTGGAACTGAAGGTAGGTATTACGCCTTTCAGATTTTCAGATCGCTTGTCAAGGTAGGGTTGGAATATCACAGATCTTTCTTAAAGCCACACCTACCCCTTCAACAGAATAAGGTGTTCCCATCATAGTTAGATGTGTCTTATTTTTATCCCTCTCCATCACCAGTGGTTCCAGTCTTTTGGTGTGAAGGCCCTTCTTTCTAAAATGTTTGAATTTCTATACAATAGTAAATTGTATTTCTTAATGTAGTTAATACACTATATCCAGTGCTCAAAACTTTGGGCCCCTTTAGCTGTCTTAGCTGATAAGGTGAGAACGAACGCCCACAAAGGATGAGCTGTCTACCATGTACGTATAATTTAGATTAATATACAGCTGTGATTACTACATCCAGGCCATAGACTGGTTGAGAAAGGCATATAAGAAAAATATCCCTCTATTCCACCTATCCCCTTCCTCCCCGCCCAGTTCCTCTCCCTAAAAGTAAGCACTTCTCGGTTTATTATTTTTCTTAAAAAAAAAAAAAATTGCATTGTATATGTATATTGATACACATTCAACCCACTCTACTCCCACATTTCAAATTCATACAGATGACATCAGTTTTTCCCCACTTAATATTTGTTAGAAATATCCTCATCCGTGTCATGTATTTTTAATAACTGTGTAGAAGTCCATGTTTGGTATACATTATAACTCAATTTATCAGGCATCTATTAACAAATAACTAACTTTTTTTTCCCTATTACAAAAAGTTTTGTAACTGGCTCTAGCTTATTATAGTGTAGGTCTTGAATTTATTTCTAAGCTAAATTTCTAGCAGTGCAAGTAGTGAGTCAAAGGAATGTCCCTTTATTTATTTTAGAAAATCTGCTAACTTGAACACAACAGAAGTAGCACCAATTTGTACCCCCAAAACAGTGCATGAGAAGGCCTGTGCCCCTACACCATTACCAACATCAGATACTATATTTTTAATTTTTACCTTGACAGTAAGTTAAAAACTATCTCTTTGCTTTAATTTATACTTCTTTATGGGCTTTTGTGGCATCTCAGCTTGTAAAGAATCTGCCTGTTAATGCAGGAGACCCCGGTTCAATTCCTGGGTCAGGAAGATCCCCTGGAGAAGGGATAAGCTACCCACTCCTGTATTCTTGGAATTCCCTGGTGGCTCAGGCAGTAGAGACTCCACCTGCAATGCAGGAGATGTGGGTTCGATCCTTGGGTTGGGAAGATCCACTGGAGAAGGGAGTGAAGAGAACAGCTACTCTCTCCAGTATTCTTGCCTGGAGAATTCCTTGGACAGAGGAGCCTGGCAGGCTGCAGTCCATAGGGTCCCAAAGAGTCGGACGTGACTGAGTGACTTTCACTTTGCGTATTTCTTTATTAGCAAAATGGAACATCTTTTCACATTTACACATTTAGTCATGTGTATTTGCTACCTGACCAAATTCCTTGTCTATTTTTCTTATTAGAATGTGCAGCATTTCTTGTTGATATATAAGGACTCTTTATAAGTTAAGAAAGTTAGCCCTTCATCAGTTTGATATAACTTAATTTTTATTTTGATTTTTTTGCTGTAGGAATAGTGAACTTTTTAATTTAGTTATCACCAGTCTTTTTATTGTACAATCTTTTGATTATTGTGTCCTGCTTAGAAAAGCCTTCACTCCAAAGGATTAGTAAATTCACCTGTCCTTTCTTCCATTCTTTTGTTGTTGTTTCACTTCTTAACATTTAAAAGTTTGATTCATCAATGTATTTTTGTGTAAAGAATGAGAGTAGGGATCCAGCTCAAATTGTTTTTCCCAAATAATGATCCAGTAAGCAGTTAGAAGGAATGATCAAACAGGAAGTAGTCACTGATGCACTTGAGACGTGTTGTTAGCACCTGTGTTCCTTGTTTGTGCAATCTAGCCTCCAAGCAGTGCTGTAGTCTGGGAATTTGTTTACAGACAAGATATAGATGCTGACGTTTTAAAAGAATCCACCAATAAACAACTAGTGAAAATGAAGATCGGATATGAACTTGGGTCTGACTCAGTCCAAAGCCCAAGCATTTTCTTTGAGAAAGATTCTGGAAAGGTCTCCCAAAAGGGCCGACATTGCTGCCAAGGCTGGAAATGGAGTAGAAACTGGAGATTCCGGAGAAGGCTGGGGTTGAAGCAAGCCGATGGGAAGGACGCTGCGTGAGTAACAACCGGTCAGTTTTGGCTGGAGCAGGCTGTGCAGGAAGAGGAGAGGAATGGGGAAGGGAGGCTAGGGGAGAAAATTCCAGTCAGATTATGGAGTCTTCAGTGACAAGTCTTCCTCAGTTCTGGTCATCACCATTTTAAGGATGAGGAAATGAAAACTTAAGAGGAGGAACTTGCCCAAATCACTAAAAAGTGATTCGAAATAAATGCTAGCAGTAGGCTTTGCAGAATTATTTTGCTCAGATTTTAGATGAGTGCAGAAGAGCTGACCTGTGATGAAGACAGGGCAAGTCCAATTTTAACTCAATCTGAAAGCTGCCAGGTTTTGTACTTTTTAGGTCGAGAGACGATCTCACATGATGAAAATTTTCCCCCAAATATGTTAAGAAGTGCTCTAAGAATGACTCTGAGTCATTTGGTCAGTGGTTCCTCTTATGTGATGATTCCGTGATTTATTGTTTTCTAACTATAGAATCTTAAACCTGGAAGGAACCTTAGATTAATTCAGCAAGCCTTCTTATTTCACAACAAACTATCATATCGATCTAGTTAAAATATACTGTTTCTAAAAATAATTACTTAAAATTCCAAATATTTCTAGTCATTAGTGATATTTCAAAACTGTGTATAAGTATGTATAGATAGTCACAGATACCTGGGTAGAATGTTAATGCAGAAATAGACACGAAAGCATAGATTTGGTAGTATTAGTATTGTTAGTAATGGACATGCTTTAATTCATCCTCTTCCTCTCTCCCTTTCTCTCTCTTGATGATAAACTCTTTGAACTAGTTCTTTTAAGGATCTCTATCTGGACTCATTAGTAAATAATGAACACTGAATATTTGTTGAATCAGTATATAATCCTGTATCTAGCAGCATCCTACACATGCATATAGAAACATACTTTCGGACAATTCAGGATTTTATATCTTACATTTAATTAATATATGGTACTTGAGGATTGGTTATTTATTGAAGGTATGTTAGGGCTAAAAGCCAGATGTCATTCCTATAGATGTGTTTTATGTGACCAGGGTAGTCTTTACAGTAATATTAAAAAATATGTTTCATTAAGACTTGCATTCCCCAATTAGCCATGGTCTCCAACACACCCTTCTGTCTTATGATCTGCAGGTATTTAAGTTACTTATCAGACCCCAGATGTTTAGGTTTCTTATCAGACATCAGACCTAGATGTTTTACCTACATCTTTGCACCAGAACCATGCAAAGAAGTGTTTATATCTCCAATTTTCAAATTAGAGAAACGGAGGCTCAATGAATCAATGTGTATTTCAAAGTCAGAGCATTATTAAGGGATTTGGAAAGTATTTGGTGTGGGTCCATCATTCTAGAAAGCTGATGGTCTTGCACTCACTCCATAGTTTGTCAAAAGGCAAGTAAATCAGAAGTATCTGTGGGCCTTTAGAATAGAAGTATATTCCTGATTCCTATCCCAGGAGGTTCTGACCTAGTTGATCTGGGAGTGGGGCCCCCCTGTATTTTGGAAGGCACCCGGGTTATTTAGATGTGCACCCCTAATTGAAAACGTCCCATTATGGTGCCCCAACTTTATGACTTGGACGTCACTTTCACAATTATTCTCATGAGTCTCTTGCCACAGTTAATGACAATGAATGGCGTTCTCTCCTTGTCGGAGACCAAAAGAATCACACCGAAGCCCAGGTCTTCTGAATATCAGTCCATGGTTTGTCCCACCATTCATGTGACCTGCCAGCGTCCAGCAGTGCCTGGATGTATGTTACCAAAACGAAAGGTGTCTGTGTGCGGGACAGGTGTCCAGTAGTTCTGAAACTGTTTTTCTTACTTCTCTTTTAGAACGTGTTGCAAAGTCAAGTGTCTGTCTAGCACCTCTGAACTGCCCTACTAGGGAATTCCCAGGGTATCATTATGAAAATGACTAAGCCAACCCTAATAGAAATGCTCTATATTTAAAGTGGTATGATAAACACAATATGAATGTTCAAGAACTGTACATTCGTGTGATAGAATTACCCTACATGTGAAACTTGTTTTGAAAATCTGGAGTGTATATTTTTAAATGCCTAATCGCAGGAAGATCTGGTGGTTTTGTGTACTATAATTATACATAGTGCTGTGAAACAAAGGAGTGAATCCTATAGTATTTTAATGAAGAGACTATGTAATAGAGGCTTGGATTGTTTTTTCTTCCCTCCTACTCAACACTTTCCAGCAGCATTTCAACTTCTATCTTTTGAGATTAGCTCTCTGACTCAAATATTTTAATATTCAAAATACTGATTTAATTCTTTAAGCTTTAAATTTTATTAATCTTTCAAAATAAATTTTCTCAATATAGGATAACCGAGGAAATATAATCGTCAATACTTCACAGTAACATCAAGCAAGAATCATAGGTTAAGATCCACACAGTGAAGAAATCTTTAGAGATTCATTTTTAAAAGCTAATCAAAAGTTCTTGACTATCTCAGTGACACTTTATAACCCTCCACAGGTTTTGTGTTGTGTTGTACTTTAGAGGGCTATGCAGTTCGGTTTGCCCTAAAAAGCTTCTCAGAATCAGGTCCTTTGGTGCTAACATGAGGAAGTGAAAGTTGCTCAATCGTGTCTGACTCTTTGCGACTCCATGGACCATACAGTCCATGGCGTACTCCAGGCCAGAATACTGGAGTGGGCAGCCTATCCCTTCTCCAGTGGATCTCCCCGACCCAGGAGTTGAGCCGGGGTCTCCTGCATTGCAGGCACATTCTTTACCAGAGTCCTCCACAAACTGCATCACAAACTTGCTCACCCCTTCACGTGTTAGTCAAAAAGTAAATAGTATAATTCTGAGTCAGTGGGAACTCACATTCTAATGGAGCAGGTAGATGCGTCCACAAAGGGTGAAACAATGACAGAATTACGCAGCAGCTGTAATAGAGGCTTGAACATTGAACTGGAGGAACCCGGAGGGTGAAATGACTAATCCTGATTTTGAACGATTTTGCAGAGAAGGTAGCATTTGAACCAGTATTTCAAGTGGGCATCAGACTGAAAGAATACACTGCGTAAGTGAGACATGAGAATATTGTGTACCTAGAGGTGAGAAGCATCTCAGGCGTGGCTGGAGCCCAGGCAAGAGCGGAGCGTGGCTGGGGAACGAGACGAGAGGCTGGCTGACACAGGGCTTCACCTGTCTCCATCAGCAACAGCCAGTCGAGGGGAGATTTCAGGAAGGATGCTACCACGTCCCGCTTCAAACATCCACGTCCTTTCTGTTAGTAAGTAGTAGAGACCCTAAGATGGGACATTGTGTGTGTGTGTGTTAGCTGCTTAGTCGTGTCCGACTCTTTGCAGCCCCACATACTGCAGCCCACCAGGCCCCCGGTCCATGGGATTCTCCAGGCAAGCACACTGGAGTGGGTCGCCATTTCCTTCTCCAAAAGGAACGGTAGAAAGAAAGAAAGTGAAGTCGCTCAGTCGTGTCCGACCCTTTGCGACCCCATGGACCGTAGCCTACCAGGCTCCTCCGTCCGTGGAGTTTTCCAGGCGAGAGTTCTGGAGCGGGGTGCCAGTTCCTTCCCCGATGCGACATTGGGTTTTCCAAACAGCATTTCAAAGATGCTACTTTTTCTTGTTTGTTTTTACTTTTCAACTCTCATTGTCTCGAAAAGTGAGGGGGAATGATCTGCTACATATTTCAGGAAGATGATTCTGCTGGTATTGTGAAAGATGCATTGAAGACATGAGACCTGAAGCAGAGAAACTATAGAGGAAGCTATTTTAAACGTTTACATTGAAAATATCGATGGTAGAGACAGGAAGGAGGGAACAGTGATTGGATGAATTTGATAGGTAGACTTGACAGAATTTAGCGTCTTGATTTATGATGCAACGAGTGAGAGAAAGCAATCAATGATTCCTAGAATCCTAAGCTAAGGGAGAAAAGAATTTGCAAATGAGATAAAGGGTTTTGTTTTATTTCTAGTCAAAAAGAATAAGAAGCCTATTTAACTTAGATAAAATTAAATTAACAAATTATCCTTAGTCTCACCATGATTTGACATATTTTTATACTCACACATTTTAAAGGAATTAAGATCACTCTGTAAAATAATTTAATCTTTAATATCTATTACCAAAATTTTTTCACATCAGGTTTCTTCTAGTATTTTTAAATGACTGCATAGGCTTCCATCTGATCATGAACATTGTAGGTATGTTTTGTTTCTTCCTGACCTCCAAGTCTGCAAAATATTTGTTAAATTCTGATTTCAAGAATCAAATTCCCAATAAAAATATCAGATTGAATAATATCTGGTTGACAACACTGTGTATTTGTGATTCTGACTCTGGCCAGAAAAGGTCTTCTGAAATCTTACAGATTGCACCAACTTAAAGGTTTTATATCCTGAGATTCTATGTGAATATTCAATGGGAGAAGCAAAAATGTCTCTAATCCAGCTGCTGATGAGACCTTCTTTGTGTAAAATTCTCTAAGTGCTGGAATTGAAAACACTGGTGCTTTTCTACAAAAGCAATACTTGTCTTTCTGTAACTGAATGATACTTAATCAGCATGAGTGAATGAGTAAAAGTCACTCAGTCGTGTCCGACTCTGAGAATTTTCCAGGCCCTAATACTGGAGTCGGTAGCCTTTCCCTTCTCCAGGGGATCTTCCAACCCAGGGACCGAACCCTCATTGCAGTCAGATTCTTTCCCAGCTGAGCCACAAGGGAAGCCTAATTAATCAGCATAACCTTTATTAAGTGACTGCTATGAGTGAAGGCCTATGCTAGGTTCTAAGACTAGAGACCAATTGAATACGGACTTGCTTCTCTAAGCCAGTGGAAGAGTTACTTGAGGTGCAGATTCCAAGCCCATGCCTCTAAAAATCGGGTTTTAGAAAGTCCTGGACTGCAGTTTAGGAATCCACACTTTCAGAAGGCCCTCCGGTGACCCTGATCTACATGAGAAATTCTTACAGCCAGTAAGGCTGGGAGTCTGCAATACACCAGCTGTGGGGCCCTGGAAAAGTGCCTCAGTCAGTCAAAGCCTTTTCCTTGTCTAGAATAATAATTATATACAATAGAGTTGCAAGTTTAACTGAAAACACATATATAATATAGAGTCTAAGTGTTAATTGAAAGTTATGTGTTTCATGAGGCCCGGTGAAATGAAAATACATGGCCCTTGTTAAGAAACAGTAATTTCAAGAGACCAACAGTAGAGAATTAAACCGAGCATGGTGATGGTTTAGTACCCAAGTTGTGCCCAACTGTTTGCGACCCCATGAACCGTAGCCTGCCAGGCTCCTCTGTCCATGGGATTCTCCAGGCAAGAGTACTGGAGTGGGTTGTTCTGGCTTCCTCCAGGGGCTCTCCCCAACCCAAGGATGGAACCCGTGTCTCTTGCGTCTCCTGCATTGACAGGTGGATTCTTTACCACTAGCGCCACAGGGGAAGCTCACTGAAAAATGTACACATATATAATATATAAATAAATCCACACACACAGTATATCTACATGCATTTGCTCAATACAGCTAACTTTATGCACTAGGGTCTTATCACCTGTGAAAGTGGGAAAAGGTTGCATAATAAAGGCGGTAACGCTGAGACTGAGGTTGGAAAGATGGGACCCTGTTTGTACCCAGCCAGGAGGGAAAAATCTAGCGGAGAGAGCAGAAACGTAGGCTTAACCAGTCCTGCTGCTGGGTTGCCCACTTAACTGATAACAGCAGAAGTGGTGTCTGAGGATTAAGGATGCTAAGGTCATGGTGTAAAAGACCTCAGGATGCTACAGCAGTTCTCCCGAGTGAGAAATACATCAGGGTCAAGGTAGATGCACTTTCCTTCGTTTTATCAACAGTCTGGCTAGGCAGCAGTCAACCACCAGGGGGCGCGATTGATCCCCGTAACCCTTTTTCCAAATCTCTACTCCTTCCCCGGCAATTGTTTAGTAAGACTTGAGACTGTCCCATAACCCTAGTACTAATTCAGATAACCACTGCCCAAGTTGTATTTTATCTTGTTTATTTTTTTTAATTTAAAATGAAGCACCTGTATTTTTAAAAATAGCTTTTATTAAAAAATTTATTTAGTGCTCTCTGCAGACCAACAATTTTATAGTCGCTTTGTTGTTGTCTAGTTGCTAAGTTGTGTCTGACTTTTGAGAGCCCATGGGATAGCCTGCCAGGCTCCTGTCCATGGTATTTCCTGGCAAGAATACTGGGATGTGTTGCCATTTCCTTCTGCAGGGCATCTTCCCCACCCAGAAGTCGAACCCAAGTTTCCTGCATTGGCAGGCGGGTTCTCTACCACTGAACCACCTGGGAAGCCCTACAGTCACTCTTCATGCATTAAATTTAATTCTCACACAATCCTATGAGGGGCTTTTTAGAAATACAGAACAGAGGTTTTATAAGTTAAGACTGTAATTCAGTACCTATTTCCCAAAGCCCAGAAGTAAGCACTCATAAATTTTATGTACGCCTTTTCAAATTTCTTTCAACATGAAAAAAGTTTGTATGTGTGCATATATTTATATCTAAACCAACATATAAAATATACATAACTGGTTTTAACTTTTTTAGAACAGTTAGGTTATATGATATATTGTTTACAATTTTTCTTTTTAGTGTAATCTATTGATATTAAGAATTTTCTACAGATGTTGTTGTTTAGTGGCTAAGTCGTATCTGGCTCTTTTGTGACCCCACGGGCTGTAGCCCACCAGTCTCCTCTGTTCATGGGACTTTCCAGTCAAGAATACTTTACTGGGTTGCCATTTCCTTCTCCAGGGGATCTTCTTGACCCAGAGATTGGACTCGTGGCTCCTGCCTTAGTCGGCAGATTCTTTACCACTGAGCCACCTGGAAAGCCCATAAGTGCACACAGATCTGTCTTATTTTAAAGCATACATTGTATTCTGTTCCCTCTTTTGTCCATATACTTTATTTTATTTCTTTGTTATTTCAAGTAATACAACAGAAATCATTGTACCTATTATGTTTGCTTCCTTTTGCCGGCATTTCTTTACGAGGGATTTCCAGAAGTGAAATGGCTCTGTCCATATCTGTGCAGGTTCTAGATTTTGACAGTTATTAGCAGATTGCTCTCGCATACTCCAACAATTTGGAATGTTTTGTTCCTCTCCCTATCTTCTCAGCTGTTTCTTTTTTTCTTTCCTCATTGGAAGAAACAAGATTCTCCAAAACCTGTTGTGACTGGTGTTTTGAATATAATAAACGAGATTCACCAGTCACTGTTCTTGACCAGATAGGGAACAGCCTATAATAGACACTCACAGCACGTGTAACTGTCTAGTGGACAAGAAGAATCGTCACCCCGTTGGTGTTTTCCTGTCCATTTCTGTAATATTTACATACACTGCTGTGGAAGAGGCAGCACTGAAGCCATCTCACTAACGTTGTTCTTCTCAATAGAAAAGTATAGGAAAAGCAAGGAATAAGCAGCCTCGATCCCTAGAAAAAGTACCAGGTATCTCCTTCATCCTTTTTACCCAGGGACTATCAGAGTTAACATACTTGTCTGAACGTAGGAAAAAACGTACTCATCCACTGAAAAAAATCATCACTGTGCTCGTGTTCTGGGCAAGTATGGTTCAGGCCTCATGGAGGCCACAAAAAATGAACAGAATCTCTAAGGATATTGGACGAATTATCTGTAAATAATTACATTTAAATGAACATGTGAAATCACTTACCCAAGATTACACAATTGAAGCGTGACAGAATTAATGCTGAATCCAGGTCTCAGCTCCTTAGATATATAATAAATATTTGTGAATGAACGAGCTAACTCCTCCCTGTGTTCACCATGGCTACTGCCAATGTATACTAAAAATTAATTTCACACCAAGATAAATATAAATACAGAGCTTTAGAGACAGAAGAAAGATATCACTTCTAGCTACAGATATTTTAAAATCTTAAATATTTGAATATTGGCCTTAAAGGATGGGGAGGATTTCGGCATTTAGCAATTGGTGGGGAACAGATACTTTTTCCATCTAAAGAGGGGGTAGGAACAAAGACACTGATATAGAAAAGGACGAATGAGTTTGAAGAATTTTTAATCCAAACAAATAGGTTAGACCGAGGTTGTCGAGAATCTTAAGTACTAGGGAAGAATGCTAAAGATTCCAGAGCTACCAAGGGTTTGAGAAATGCATAGTGACCAGCATTCTTGTTCGAAATGTGCTGTTCCAGCAATGCTGACTTCAGGATAATTTTTCAATATTTTATTTTCCTAGAAGGAAAAAAAATGCACGTGACAGCAAAATGAACTGCTTTTAAAAATTGCTGTAATTTTCACTTCCTCTATTTAAAAAGTGGGAAACCTCAGGGGAGTAAGAAATGTTACCCCAAATGTCCACTTTCAAGAAGGTACAGAATATTAATGGGGAGATTCTAAACCTCAACAGCCTCTTTAACAAATCAGACTAAATGCAAGGGCTGCCCCACCTGAGTATCTGGGATTGGCACTGGACTTGGTACATCTGGGGTAACAGAAATGTTTATCAATGCAGTCAAGAAAAGCTTTCATTTGAAAATTAACACATTGGAAAATACTTCCTACATGGCCCTATCGTTTGCTGTCGTGCTAAGGCGCTTCAGTCATGTCCGACTCTTTGTGACCCCATGGCCTGTAGCCCGCCAGGCCCCTCTGAGCACGCGATTCTCCAGGCAGGAATACTGGAGTGGGTCTCCACGCCCTCCTCCAGGGGACCGAACCGTCCGTCTCCTGACCGGCGGGCAGGTTCTTGGCCTGAGAAGCAGCCCCGTTGTCTGGGTCACAGTGAAGAGCTGGCGGGCCTGTTAAGGCGGATCAGCGCCTCTCTCTGCGGGGCGCTGCTGAGGATGAAGTAAGTGCGCCTAATGCATTTCACGCGCGCTCCCCCCACACTTCCCATGAATTGTGCGTTTTACGTCCCTCTTCCTGTGTTTTCCATACGTACAAGCGTGACCCGGAAACATACCGTCCTGCTCACCCGGAACAGAACCGTTGGCGCTGAGAACACCGTTTTACGTGCTGCAGATGAAAGGATTTTGACCCGGCCGCTTAGGTAGAAGGAACCAGTCTTGATATCAGGGTGTGCCTCCCGTGAGGAAGCCAAACCTTAGCCACAGTGCTTTGAGATGATGAATCTATTGTCCGTCTCCAAGTTCACCAAGTTATTTCCTATCCAGCCGTGCCTGGAGGAGGGAGTTCAGTCGGAGTCATGAAGAGCTTCCATCTTCACTAAGGGGTCAGTCTTTTTTATACATAAAAGCAGCTATCGTTTACGATGAGTTAACCAGCATGTTCTGAAATTAGTGATTACATTTCCAAAGAAAACATTAAACATTTTGAAGTTCAGATATCTTAACGGAGACATCGTATGAAACGATGACCACACAAAGATAATTCTAGGGTTAGAAGATGCAGAACAGGTTGGTAACAGATTTTATAAAAGGTATAAATCAGACCTGAGGGCCAGTATCCCAACAGGTATCGTGGTTTATGTCCTGGGGATGTTCTGTCTCTGAGATGACTGTAGCCCTCAGCCTTATATCTCCATGCCATCTCAGGGGTTAATCGCTTGTCTTCTAAGAGCAATAGGTAAATTTTAGAAGGATTCTATTAACTGGAACTAAGTGTAAAAGTATAGAGATATAGAAATCTCAGGCTTGATGAAAGAGTATAAAAGTTGCAAAATTTTTACACTAAATATTATGTATACAGCTTCTAATTTTTACCTCCTCTTCCTCCAAGGTCCAGTTTACAGGGAATTAGCTTCGTCTAAGGGTATGTGACTGTCCTTCACTGGAGGCACTGTACTAGTGTTTTCAGATGTATGACTAATCGTGGTGCCAGCAATTCAAGTTGAATAAATATTTCCATTTGAGACTGAGGAAATGGAGCTCTTTTTAAACTGGTTTTTAAGTGACAGAGCTGGGCTTAGAAGTAGGCTTATCTATTTCAAAGCTTGGCCTCCTTTTACTGTTGTAATTGATGATTTACAAACTGTTTTCATATGTGTGATTTGATTTAGTTTGCACCGCAGTAGTGTTAAGACAATGATATTCTGCCCTTTCCCACCCCTTGATGCCAAGCTTCTTAAAAAAGGATGGTCTCTACTCCTATCTTCTCATTTTCTCAACCCACCTCAGTCTTATTTCTGACCCCACCATGCCCTCAAAACCACTCTAGTTGCTAAGTCTATTGGGTATAAAATTTTCAGCTCTTTTGTTAGATCTTGGTTTCTAAAACCATTCCCCCATAAAGGGAACCAACATTCCTTGGAGAAACAGCTATCTGAGGACTCGAGCAAGAAATATACAAGATGAACTTGAACTATCTTGTAGTACCAGAATATGAGGATGTGAAAAATGAAACAAAGCAAAAAAAAACCTGCAATGGTTTGGGGTGTGTTAAAGGAGCTCACAGGAACTGATTGCAAGAGCTCCCAGGGGCCAAAGCTGGAGCAATTTGAGCAGCGAAATAAAGGAAATTGTACTGAATTATCATCCAAAGTATAAAATAAATATTTTTTAAGACCATCCTGGTCTAAATAAATGATTGACTAATTTAATAAATGAGCGAGAAGGGACACATCTCCCTTACAGAATGATTTGTGTAGATGCTCCATCCTCAAGGAGGGTACCGTATTTCCCACTTCTCTTATGCTTGACTTCCAAAGAGGACAATATGGAAAGAGGAGGCAGGGCCTTTTCGGTGGAGGAGTCTGGCAAACACTGCCTCAGCCGGGTGCTCGTGATGGCACAGGCGGTGCCAGGAGGCTCCTTTGATAGAATGTGATGGCAGTGGGTCCTCCGGCTTCTGCTTTGCAGGTGGAGGTGCAGAACTCATCTGCAGGGGTGACTGGGGGGCTGTGTGGGGCAGAGCCCTTCTCCAAGCTTCTGGATTTCAAGCTTCCAACTTTTCCCTCTGCACCCTTTAAGATTAAGACTCCCCCGGCTCCACCTTCCATCACACCCAGGACTCAATGCAAAGCAGCAGTGAGTCCCCAAGGAGAGAAGAGAGGAAAGGGTGAAAAACTGTTCAAAGAAGCAATGACTGGAAACCCTCGGAATTTGGCAAAAGACACAAACCTAATGATTCAAGAACTAAACGAACCCCAAATAAGAGGAACCCAGTGAAACCCAAGCCAAGATACATCATAGTCAAACTTCTGAAGGACAAAGACAAAAATGCCTAAAAGCTGTGATACTCATGGGGGAAAAGCAATGTGAACAGGAGTGAATTTCTCCTTAGAAACCACGGTGTTCAGAAGGAAGGGTTATAGCATTGTTTAATGCTAAAGGGAAAGAAATGTTAACCCAGAATTCTGTATACAATGAAGGCGTCTTTCAAGATTGAAGGGTGACTCAAAACAGCCTCAGAAGAATGAAAACTAAGAATCTGTGGCCCATAGACCTACCCTAAAAGAATGGCTGAACAAAATTCTTGAAACAAAGGAAATGATAAAAGAAGGAATCTGGGAACAGCAAGAAAAGAACAACAAAATAGGAGGAAAACATGGGTAAATACAACAGACTTCCTCCTCTTGATTTTCTATTTTATAGTTGACAGTTGAAGCAAAAATTAATATTTTTCTGATGTGGTCTGTATATGGAGGAAATATTTAAGACAGTTCTCTTATAAGTAGGGAAGGTAAGAGAAAATCTTAAGAGATAAGATTTATGCAGTTTCTTAAAAAACTAAACATAGTCTACCATACAACTCAAATTGCACTTCTAAGCATTATTCCAGATAAACTGAAATTTATTTCTACATAAAAACTGACACACAAGTGTCCATATTTGTATTATTTACAGGCAACAACTTGTATTACATGTATCTCAAGGGAATTAGTGAAAGTGAAAGTCACTCGGTCATGTCCGACTCTTTGCGACCCCATGGTCTATACAGTCCATGGAATTCCCCAGGCCAGAATATTGGAGTGGGGAGCCTTTCACTTCTCCAGGGGATCTTCCCAACCCAGGGATCAAACCCAGGTCTCCCACATTGCAGGCGGACTCGTTACCAGCTGAACCACAATAAGCTGAATTAAAATAGCCAATCTCAAAATGTCACATAATAAACAATTCCTGTTAAATATTATGCACAAAAATGGCAAAGTTATAGAAAGAACAAATTAGTATTTGCCAGAGGTTCGGAGATGGGCTTCCCAAGTGGTTCAGATGGTAAAGAATCCACCTGTGATGCAGGAGACTTGGGTCCAAACCCTGGGTTGGGAAGATCCCCTGGAGGAGGGCATGGCAACCACTGCAGTATTATTGACCTGGAGAATCCCCATGGACAGAGGAGCCTGGCGGACTACAGTCCATGGGGTCACAAAGAGTCGTGACTGAGTGACTGAACTCTACAGCACAGGAGATGGTTGGCGGGAAAAGGGTGTGACGATGAAGGGGTGGCACACTGGAGGTCTTTAGGTGAGGTGGGAGTTCCGTGCCTTGACTATGGTGGTGCCTGCACCAATCTACGCATGGGATAAAGTAAGACAGAACTACACACATGCGGAGGATTGATGTCGTCTACTTCTAACATTAGAGCTATGAAGATGTAACCCCTGGTGGAAACTGGGTGAAGAGGACGTAGGACCTCTCTGTACAATTTTTATCAACTTCCTAGAGAATCTGTAATTATTTCAAGATAAAAAGCTTTAAAAATTTATTCCATATTTTTGTATCCACATAGTAGTAACAGTAATAATAACTCATAAAATCTAACATCTGAAGCCTATGATCACAGGAAATGACAGATTAGTATTTAATTACATGTATAGAGAGTTATAGAGAGCCATAAAAGACTTTCAACATGAAGACATAAATGCTGTATTAGTGTAAAATTTCATCAGAGAATTGGAGTAGAAATAACATTTCCAGAAAAAAAAGAGAACAACATAATTTCTTTGTTTATGTATCTGTAATTGAATAGTGGTGGTGTCTTAGTGAGCTTGAGTTTCTGTAACAAAATGGCACAGACTTGGTGGCTTGGATAATTGGACTTTATTTCTTACAGTTTTGGAGGCACGGAAGTCCAAAATTAATTGGACTTTATTTCTTACAGTTTTGGAGGCACAGAAGTGCCATCCAATTTGGTCCCCTGGTGAAGGCTCTCTTCCTCACTGTGTCCTCACACAGCAGGAGAGAGAGCAAGATGCCGGTGTCTGTCCTTAGAAGGACACTAATCCTGTCATGCAGACTGCACCGTCAGGACCTCACTTGAACCTAATTAACAGCCCCAGTGGCCCCAACTCCATATACCATCACACTGGGCCTAGGGTGTCAACATGAATTTTTTGTTTAGTCACCCAGTCATGTCTGACTCTTTGCAGCCCCAGGGACCGCAGCACGCCCGGCCTCCCTGCCCCTCACCATCTCCCGGAGCTTGCCCAAGTTCATGTTCATTGCATCAGTGATGCCAGCCAGCCATCTCATCCTCTGACGCCCTCTTTTCCTTCTGCCCTCAATCTTTCCCAGCATGAGGGACTTTTCTACTGAGTCATCTACTGTTTGCATCAGATGACCAAAATACTGGAGCTTCAGCTTCAACATCAGTCCTTCCAGTGAATATTGAAGGTTGATCTTCCTTGAGGTTGACTGGTTTGATCTCCTTGCTGTCCAAGGTACTTTCAGGAATCTTCTCTAGCACCACAGTTTGAAGACATCAATGCTTTGGTGTTCTACCTTTACAGTCCAGCTCTCACAACCTACATGGCCACTGGGAAGACCATAGCCTGGACTGGATGGACCTTTGCTGGCAGAGGAATGTCTCTGCTTTTCAACACACTGTCTAGGTTTGTCATCACTTTTCTGCCAAGGAGCAATCATCTTCTGATTTCATGGCTGCAGTCACCATCTGCAGTGATTTTAGAGCCCAAGAAGAGGAAATCTGTCACAGCTTCCACCTTTTCCCCATCTATTTGCCATGCAGTAATGGGGCCAGATGCCATGATCTTAGTTTAATATTTAGTCTTAAGCCGGCTCTTTCATTCTCCTCCACCCTCATCAAGAGCCTGTTTCACTCCTCTTCACTTTCTGCCATTAAAGTGGTATCATCCTCATATCCGAGGTTGTTGATGTTTCTCCCGCCTATCTTGATTCCAGCTTGTAACTCATCCAGCCCAGCATTTCTCACGATGGGCTCCGTGTATAGGTTAAACAAACAGGGTGACAGCAGGCGGCCCTGTCGTACGCCTTTCTCAGCCTTGAACCGATCGGCTGTTCCACACAGGGTCCTAACTGTTGCATCTTGACCCCCCATACAGGTCTTCTCGTCTCGCTGAGAGCTTTCCAAGTTTGTCATGATCCACACAGTCAAAGGCTTTAGTGTCATCTATGATACAGAGATAGATGTTTTTCTGAAATTCCCTTGCTTTCTCTATGATTCAGCGAATGTTGGCAGTTTGATCTCTAGTTCCTCTTCCTTTTGTAAACCCAGCCTGGACCTCTGGAAGTTCTTGGTTTGAATAACGCGTCCAGCTCCGGGCCTCCGCGGCCATCGCTGCCTGCGCGGTTCCTTACCTTCGCCCGCCCCCGGCCCTCCCGAGCCGAGTGGAGCCGGTGGGCGTCGCAGCGTAGCCCCGAGGGGCGCCGCGGCTTCGGGGGCTGGGCCTCCGCGCAGCGCAGTGTAAGGCGGGCGGAAGCTCAGTGAGTCCGAGGCCGCGGCCGTGGCCCTGGGCGGCGGCGGGTCCGGGCAGGGTCTGCTCGTGGTGCCGCCACGACACCATCCCGGGCAGGGAGGCCAGGTGCGCTGGGTTCTTCACCTCCGTTTAGACTCAGATCTCCTAAGTTTTCAGGCATCGCTCTTCAAGATCTCAGAAAGGCCTTTAAAATAAGACTGCAAATAGTGTGTGTGTTTATCATGAACCGAATGAATTCCCAGAGCAGTGGTTTCACTCAGCGGAAGCGAATGGCTCTTAGGATTGTTATTCTCCTACTTGTTGATGTGATATGGGTTGCATCCTCAGAACTTATTTCGGTATGCAAGCTTTATCTAGGAATGATGCTGTGTTATTGAAATATCATTATATCTCTAGCCATTACTGTCTCTCATGCCCACTTAAGTGATATTTTGAATATTGTTAAATTTTCTCTTCTAACGAACTAGCATGCATTGGAGAAGGAAATGGCAACCCATTCCAGTATTCTTGCCTGGAGAATTCCAGGGATGGAGGAGCCTGGTCGGCTGCCGTCTATGGGGTCACACAGAGTTGGACACGACTGAGGCGACTTAGCAGCAGCAGAAGCCTAGCATGCAAGATTTTAAGCATGACCTTCCTAGCCTGGGAGATGTGTGCAATTGTCCGATGGTTAGCACATTCGTTAGTACCACCCTTCTTGGGAACTGGGATGAGGATTGACCTTTTCCAGTCCGTGGCCACTACCAGGTCTTCCAGATTTGCTGACATAATGAAAGCAAAACCTTGATGGCATCATCCTTTAAGGATTTGAATAGTTTGCTGGAATTTCATTCAATGTGAATTTTAGGAGGACAGAAATCAGCATATAGCAGGTGAGTATCCAGACACTTCACTGAATAATTTAATTTGACTGATTTAAGAGCTTCATTTTAAATACTGGCAGCTATGATACACCAGAAATGTCTTTGCAGTGTGTAAGCTTACCGTAAAAGTTTTTACGGATCGACTTAAAGTAAATGAGCTGTGTGTAGTTTTCAGCAATTGTTTCGTGTGGTTGCACGGCAATGCTCCTAAGACTTGCTGCCTTGCCCCACCTGGGAGGTCACGTCCCTGGAAAATTATTGTAGTTAATTGCCCTGACCCTTGCCTTACAGCCTTGAACCAATTGTCACTGTTCCTGAACCGGCCCAAGCCTGACACCTTTCATGGCAATTTCCCAACTCTGCATCTGCTTTATCACATGTACCTTCTGATCAGGGACTTCTTTTGCTCTAAAGCCATCAACAAAATTCTGTGTTTGAGATCTTATAGAGATTTATTGAAATCTCTTTTTCCCCTCATTTCACTGTATTGATGAATGTTTTCCTTTTCATATATCTTGAATATTAACTTGGTTGGGGAGGGGGGTCAAATGGTGCATGATATGGTTAGACCAAAATCCGACCAGAGAAGCCTAAAGGATTTGTAAAACCCTCTGGCTTTTCCCTCTGCCTACCATCTTAGTAGATGTGTCTTCAGAAAAGACATGACCACTTTCTTCCGAACCTCTGCTAACTACATTCTTAAAAGAAGAATATGGTTCTTTGCCTATAGAGGTACAGTTCTTATACCTCTCTTTGCCTAACTATCTCGCGCCAGAGTGCTTCGGGAATGATGGTCATTTCTCAGCCGCTGCTAATGACACCTAAGTACTTAAAACTTTTATTCATAGAACAGTTCCACTAGCACCAAATTATGGCTCGCTCTAGTGTCTGCCCATATAGCAACTGTTACATTAGCCCAGAATTTGATAGTTATATCACAGGAAAGTTAATTTAGTTAGCTTCCAGATCCTTAAATAAGTTTGGGAGCAGAAGGAAAAAGAACAGCATTAAGTCCAAAAGGAAATATTAAAATATCTTCTGGGCGAAGCTGCTTTATCTAAATCCAGCATGGAGCCGGGCTTTGGCGGTGGGGTCCCAACACTGCCCCTCTGCAGCGGGGTGGCCTTGGACAAGGTATGGAACCCCCACAGCCTGATTCCTCCGTGTGAAGTGGTCCTTAAGCGCTGGCTGGGGGGGAGTCTTGAGTAGAACCATGCGTGTATTGCATGTAATGCCTGACACATATTAACAACCTCAAGCAAGGTTGGCATTTTAAAAAATTCGTCTTTTTAAAACCTAAACTTTTTGAAATTGTTTCATTTACTCTCACAATTTTAGGTTCATTCATGCACTTCCCTGGGGGCTCAGCTGGTAAAGAATCTGCCTGCAATACGGGAGACCTGGGTTCAATCCCTGGGTTGGGAAGATCCCCTGGAGAAGGGAAAGTATTCTGGCCTGGAGAATTCCACAGACTGTATAGTCCATGGGGTCACAAAGAGTCGGACACGACTGAGCAACTTTCACTTCACTTCACTTCATGATTTTCAGAGGTGCCGATGTCAGCGTTATAGAGAAAATATTTAGAAGGGGCTCAGTGAGAATGTTTGTCTAGACCATGAGTGGGAAAAACATTGACCCAACTGAGTGGACACAAGTCTTGGCTCTGTTACTACTTATAAGCACAAGTATTGAAAACATGAGGAGTTTGAACTAGGCAAGCAGCCGGGTGACTTTAAACTCAAACATGACTCAAGTGACCCATTAGAGATTTCATTCCTAACCCCTGGAGGCATGGCCCTGAAGGTTATCGGATTATTGTCTGGAGAGAAAGCTATCTTCTGGGCATATTATCCCCTTCCACCCCAAACCGCCATTCATTATGCACCCAGGGCCTGTGTGATGGAGGTGAGGAAAGAGACGCCTCTCCCCTGCCGTGGTCCAATCTTGAGTTCTCACTTCGTTTTCTGGACACAGCTGAGAACTGCTATTATTATCCCATCTTGGAAACAAGGCCACTTAAATGAGTTGAAATAAAACAATTCAATCTCCATACGCCTTTCTCTTTGCAATGTAGGACTAGCCTCTCCATTAACTTTAAAAAAAAAGCACCCAGTACACACATGTGCACACACACACACGTACACATGCCCACATGCATCATACAGGCAAGGGCTTGAGCCTTGTTACCTGTGGGCTGAAGTCTCACTGACTTTGTTCGCCCCCGTGAGCGTCGGTCTAATAGTTCTCTGCAAATCGGGAATGTTGGCGGCTCACCTGCTTTTACATCACAGGGGTGCTGTGGGGAACAATTAAATATCTCGAGTCTGCTAAGATTATTAAGTGCTGGCAATTCCCCTCTCAGGTAATAGCTTCTGAGCCATAAAGGGACAGTTAAATAAGCACTTCCATTTTAATATCCTTTTCAGGAGGTAAAAAGGATTCTCCAATTCCATAATGTCTAAATGTGGCACTGCTGTTTGGAGGGGGTGAAGAAATTTTATAGTTACACAATTTCATGAAGGGATACGTGCCTTGTTTTAAACTCCTTTGGGTAAAATTTTTGTTGGGATAACTTTGAGAAGCTCAGGGGCCATGCAGGAGACTATTTTCCTGCTGGAAATTCATTCTTGCCCAGGAAGCCTGTAACCCAGGCAGCCAGACTCCAGTGACTGTGCTTCTGAGTGGACAGGCTTATTTTCATCCAGTGAAAGGTGGGTTTTGGGGTTTTTTTTTCACATTTATTTATTCAGCTTTGGCGGTGTCTGGTCAGCTTTGGCGGTGACCTGCGGGATCTTCCGTCGCGGTGCCTGGGTCTCTGTGGTTGTGGCGGGGCTCTGGAGTGTGTGGACTCTGGTTTCCAGCACACGAGTCTCTAGTGAGGCGTGTGAGCTTAGTCGCATGTGGGGTCTTGGCTCTCTGACCAGGGATGAAGCCCGCGTCCTGTGCATTGCAAGGCAGAGTCTTAACCGCTGGACCACCAGGGAAGTCCTGAAAGGCGTTTGTTTTTCAAGCTTGAACTGTGCAGTGGGTGAGTCCCCTTGCTGTCAGACCTGAGGACTGTGTCTCACCGCTTAGCTGTCCTTTCTGGCTCGTCCACCTCAGCCTCTCGCTGCCTCTTTCCCCTCAGCTCTTAATCACGTTCTCTTCGCTCCCATCTTCAGGGGAAAAACACCAAAACTGGAAGTCCAAAGTTCCTTCAGCCCCTAGGTCTCCATATTAGTTACCTTCCGCCGCCCTGTAGCGTGAACTCTTTTAAAAAACAAAGCGAACAAAACCTCTTTACTTCCCTCTCATTCTAAACACACAGTGGCCAGCTTTCTGCTTTCTTCCCTTCCCCTTCCACAAGCAAACCCCCCTGAACGCGTGTTCGCTCTGCGTTAGAGGACCTCTGCGTGGCTGCATCCTGAGAACACTTGCTTTAGTGTCCACCTTGATTTTCCTGGGGCCTTTGACGTCTTCTTTCTGAAATGTCCTAGAACTCCTTCCTGTGGCTTTCTTCCTACCGTCTGCTCATTCCTGCTGAGTTCTGTCCAGGGCCTTGAATGTTGGGGCTCCCCAGAATTCTCAGGACTGAACTCTTGAGGTACCCACCAAGGTGTGACCTCAAGCACTCCCAAACATCTGCTTCTACCTTTAAACTGCCCAGTTCCCTGACCGTCTCTGCCCCAGCGCTGTCTTCAGGACTCAGATGGCTGAAGCCTGCCTAGTATCTCCTCCTGGGCATCTGAGCTCACTCTGCCCCAAACCTGCTCCTATTATAACCTGTTCTTCCTCCAACACTCGCATCTCAATAAATGGCTCCAGCTTCTAACTGTTAAAACCAGAAACCGATGCGTCATCCTTGACAACTAAACACAACATAACCTGAGCGTTCAGAGAAAGGTTCCAGGAGCAGACCGAGTTTGACACACCGCTCTCTCATTTGTTAGCTGTGTCATCATGGCTGAGATTTTTACCTGTCTGGGCCTCTAGTTGCTCATCTGTAAAATTTCATTAATAATAGTACCTATTATCATTACAGTGTGATTATCATAATTAAATATAAATGCAGTATAAGTTTTGTAAAGCACTTTGCTATATAAGTGTATTTCCCTCTTCTGTTTTAATGCCTATTCTGTCTATATAGATCGTAATTCTCCCCGTCCTTAAAGGCACTCAGCATCTCCCATGGCCCTCGATCTACATTCCTCATCTTGTCCTTCAGGACCTCGCCTGTTCAGTCTGGGCCCCACCTCCAGCACTCAGCCTCAGGCAGAAGGATGTCCTTGTTCCTGGCTCTCTGCCTCTGGGGCTTTCCACGTGTTCTCCCTTCTGCCTGCAAGCACTCTTTCGCCCCATTCCCGGCTGCTTTTGCTTAGACAGCTCTTACTCATTCTGCAAGCTGCAGCCTGAAGTCACTCCCTAGGAAGTCTGATCCCAGTTCAGTTCAGTCGCTCAGTCGTGTCCGACTCTCTGCGACCCCATGGACTGCAGCACCCCAGGCCTCCCTGTCCTGGAGTTTACTCAAACTCATGTCCATCGAGCCGGTGATGCCATCCAACCACCTCATCAGTCTGATCCCAGACAGGTTTAAGGCCCAGCTCTGAAGCCGCACGCCACCCTCAATCTTTGCACAGCCTGCCTGCTGCGCTGCAGGGCATCCCAGTGGCTCCTTCTCCAGGACCTCCCTCAAGCTGTGTTCTCTACACAGGAGGCGACTGGGTCTCTCTTACTTCTTCACCTCATCGTTTGCAACATCCTGGGAATATAGGGCTTTGTATTGAAGGAAGAAATCACATAAAGTGTGAATCTGTGGACTCCTGGGGTTCTGGGAGGGGGAAGAGGTTAGAAAGCTCACTCCCTCATAAGAGAAAAAGACCGGAACAGTCTAATTTTAAATACATAAAACATTTTAATTTTAAAATGAATATGTTAATTTTATTCCTTTTTATTTTAAATACTTAAAACTTTGAATCCTCAGTGATGGGGCTTCATCACAGATTTCAACAGTCAGCTTTTAAAGTAGAAAGAAACCCTTCAGTTCTGTGTTTCTCAACTTTGTCAGTCCACAGTCCATTACGAGAAATCAAACAATCTACACCCTCGCGGCTCTCTGCCCCCAGCCCCAACCCCTACATACGATAGTTAGTGTGTAGGGTCATCTCCTACGTGGTTCACCGGTCAGTTATTAGAGCTATGAATACAGTTTTTCAAACTACAGTTCCCTCTGAGCCATGTATCTTACCCCACCCACATCTCTCATACGCCAGAGCTTAAACTTAAAGGAGATGTGATTTCCTTCGTGAACGAGGACGTGCCTGGACGGTGTGTGATGCTTTAACCTGTGGGGTGCTCCTTATCCTCGTGCAATCGTGTCCCTAACCACCGGGTCCCCCTTCCACCCCAGGTGCAGTTACATGATAGACAACGTGATTCTCCTGATGAACGGCGCTCTGCAGAGCAAACCCGTGAAGGACATTCTGGGGAAGTGCCACCCCCTCGGCCACTTCACGGAAATGGAAGCAGTCAACATCGCAGAGACGCCTTCTGACCTCTTCAACGCCATTCTGGTGGAGACGCCCTTAGGTACGAGCGCCCAAGTCACCGTGCGGCTGTTTGTGCACGTTATCACACCATTAGAAAATGCACTTGCCACTCACAGTTGTCTCCATGAAT
The DNA here is from genome assembly GCF_019320065.1 of Cervus canadensis. Lineage (NCBI taxonomy): Eukaryota > Metazoa > Chordata > Mammalia > Artiodactyla > Cervidae > Cervus > Cervus canadensis. The sequence goes on along the minus strand of NC_057397.1, from coordinate 72,421,050 downwards.
GCAGCGTCATACTATACAGATTCCTAGAAGGGGAAGGGGACATTGCAGAATCATCTGGTCCAGCTCCCTCCTTTTTCAGGTCAAGACGAGTGATGTAATACCACCCCAGACCCCACGCAGACCATTGGTAGCCGAGCAGGGCCAGGCCTCACCTTCCAACATCCAAGCCCATGGGCTTCACTCCTGATCACAGCAAATAAATGATAACACTTGTAATTTTTCAAAAAATTTTCTAGCTGTGTTTTAGGTGATTCAGTTCCTTACCTTTTCATTTTAAATTTCTGTATAGGGCTGTGTCTGGGAAACACTTTGTTTTAGGAAGTTTGGGAATGCCATTTTTTTCTGAGATGCTCAGGAGTGTCTGTCAAACGACCTGAAGCAGTGAGAAAATAAATGTTAATGTCATCATACTTTGGCATGGACAATAGTTGCAGCATTTAAAATGCTGAAGGAATCATTTTATACCTCCATTGTCAGGAAACCCTGATAATAGCTGTTCACTGCTGATCATTCGTCATAATAGCTGCCATTTAAAACAAACTTAAAAAAAAAAAGTAATTGCATCATTATTAAGGGTCGGTTGCTCCAGGAGCATAGCGTGGCCGAAAGACAATGAGTCTGAAAACCCATGTTCACAGGCACGAAGCCAGGCCCTGCCGCCCCCAACCACGGGACGTGGGAGAATTCATTTCACTCAAGTTTCCTCATGCTGAAAACAATACTCTCTTCCTATCAAAGAGTTTTTAAAACTAGGACAGTTTTTAATACAGCTCCATACTTGTCACATAGTAAGGTTGCAAATGGTAACTGTGGCTGGCTGATGTGGGGAGGGACTTCAAAAGCGGAAACCATAAAGTGAGGAGTACAAGGTTGGGAGGATTGAAAACGTTCAAGTGTATCCAGTGATTACTGAGGGCTTGCACAGAGCAAATGCTTCCTCAGTAGTCACTCCCCCATCACTGCCACTGAGCTTCATTGAGGCTGTCAATTGTCCTAGTTAGCAGTGAGCAGGGGGTGGTACATTCAGGAGACATTTTCTACAATTTAAAATCCTCTTTTGATTTATTTTGAATGATAATTTCTGCTTTCAGCTCCGTTCTTTCAAGACTGTACGTCTGAAAATGCTCTAGATGAACTGAATATTGAAATCCTGCGTAATAAACTGTACAAGGTAACTGTTTCCCCAGATATGATGTTCTTCTTTATTATATAATACATTGTAACCAGAGTTCTTCATCAGATGTTATTTACTTGCTAGCAGCTCATCTGGTAGAGAATCCACCTGCAAAGCATGAGACCCAGGTTCCATTCCTGGGTCAGGAAGATCCCCTGGAGAAGTAAATGGCAACCCACCCCATTATTCTTGCCTGGGTTGCAAAGAGTAGGACACGACTGGGCAACTAACACTTTCTCTATATTGACCGAGGATCGGCTCAGCTGTTTGGTTTTGGGCTTCCCAGGTGGTGCTAGCGGTAAAGAACCCGCCTGCCAATGCAGGAGACAGAAGAGATGTGGGTTCAATCCCTGGGTCGGGAAGATCCCCTGGAGAAGGAAATGGAAACCCACTCCAGTATTCTTGCCTGGAGAATCCCATGGACACCGGAGCCTGGTAGGCTACAGTCCATGGGGGCGCACAGAGTCGGACACGACTGAAAGTGACTTAGCGCTAGCACTTGCTAGCCAGCCTCTGAACTGTGAAGTCGGGCATCATGGGAACAAAGCTCTTTAGTCCTGACCTGTCTTCTAGTTAAATACTCGTATGTCAACTTCTGCCATCCAGCAAGATTCCTGAGATGATCCCATTCTTCTCTGTATCCTTAGCTTGTACATGGTGCCTGGCACATAAAAGGTGTCAACTGGATGGATGGAAGGATGGATAGGTAGATAGATGAGTGGGGTGAACAACGTCAGTCCATTTCAAAAGCAGCAGCTTACCCTGTGAGCCCTGTGTTATGTAGTTTTCGTCTCTGACCTCAGCCCTGTTACAGAGCCCGTGAGTCTCACAGTGAACCTGCCCACAGAATTTTAATTTGCTGACGGTGTGCACCAGGATGAGCCGCCCTTGGACACCACACCACCTGGTGCAGCGTGACCGTCTCTCTGGACCACGCCGCCGCCCTCTGAGACGCTCTGTGTGACGGGCTGAGTCACAGGGGCTGTCCGTGTCCCCCATGCAACCGCAGCATCCTTACAGTCTCACAGGGCACCTGGACAGACATGCCCTCTATCTAGCTTCTCATGCTGCAACGTATGAACCCTCCTCTCCAAGGCACCACATTGCTGCTGCCTCCTTTTTATAAGGAGACCATGGGCTTAGACGAGGCATCCCTGAGATACAGCTAGCAGAAGCCACTGTTTTAAGCATTTCTAGGTATGAGTTCATTTACTCTTCTCGGCAAATCTACATGCCATCCCCACTCCCCAGATGAGAAAACTGAAACGTGGAGAGGTAAATTTAGTTGGCAGAAGTCAGCGAGCTAGTAGGTAATAGAGTTGAGACTCAAACACAGACCGCCTGACTCTACGCCTAGACTCTGCCTTCCCCATGTATTGTCCACACTCAGCACCATCCCAAATGTGTCTCCTGAGTGCTTGGACTTTCACTTTTTCATAGGCCCAATTCTGGATTTATTTGCTGAGCTCATAAGAGAGTTTCATACTCTTGTTAGAATAGCGAGAATTAACTATGAAATAATCCAAGAGCCATGCAAAAAAGTGCTTGGTAAGTTATTTCAAGCTATGATAAGTTCAATTTTGTTCTTTTACGGAGTTTTGCTTTTTAGGCTCTGCAGTGTACTGCAAGGTGAAAGTTTGCATCAAACGTATTATAAGATATCTCCCTATGGGAGAAGTAATTCAATTTTCATTAAACAGTTTAATAAGTAGTGAAAAGCTGATCTAGAAATTTCCAAAATAAAAATATGTTCATTTTCTTGTTTTGTGGTCTTTCTTCTTTTTAAGTCCTACATCGAGGCATTCTACAAATTCTGTAAGAATCATGGTGATATCACAGCAGAAGTCATGTGTCCCATTCTGGAGGTAAGAAAGAGACCTTGACTTTTTTATGCCAAATAACAGGCTAACACGCTTTTTACTTATATAGTCCTACCATTTTTTTTATTCTTAGAAGTTATTTTATCTAGAAATAAAATAGCAATATATTTTATTATGTGTATCATTTGATGTCTTCAAATAGAGTGGTGTTTTCCTAGTTTTCTACAGAGAAGAGCTTATTTGGAAATTAAAAAAGAATAATGCTTATAGAAGTTTGATCATGATTTACTTGGATGTAGTAGGAAGGAAGCAGATTATAATTCATTAAAAATTTAGTATGCTTTGGACAACTGGTGCACTATAGGTTCCCATAACAATCACCAAGTTCCCTCCCGACTTTGGGCCTGTTGGGAACCCCCACAGCTTGTCAACAAAACCCCTGTGGGTGGCGCTCCTCATGTAAGTCCTAAAGTACAGGCCTCCACGAGCAACCCCTGAGCATCACCACCCCCAGCAGAAAGACCAGGGGTGGTGATTCCCAGTCGGTGTGCCCACTTACTCCTCACAGAGTGGCAGATGCCACCATCGGCGCCCACCTCTCTAACTGATGCTATACTCCCTATAATCCCTCTTCATCATCACAGCTTTCATCTGTGCCCAGAGGCCCTCCTGCTTGCAACTGTCAGTCTGCACACACACGGGAGACTCAGGCCAGAGATCAAGGGATCGGAGGGGAATTCTGGGCGTAGTTTGTGCTGAGTGTTTTACCTGGATCTCTCTTGCTGACTTACTATTTCACCTGGATCTTAAAAAAAAAAGTATTCCCCGGTGGTCCAGTGCTAGGATTCTTTGCTTTCACTGCCAAGAGCACAGGTTCAATCCCTGGTTGGGGAACTAAGAATCCCTGAAGCCATATGGCACAGCCAAAAAATAAAACACAAAAGCTTACTGGGCTTAGAAAGCTCTTGCTTTGCCCTGTGGAAAGGAGTTTTGTCTAAAGAATATCCTTAATCATTAGATTATCAGTTATACTGGCTTCATTGGTGGGTTCAGTTCAGTCTCTCAGTCGTGTCCGACTCTTTGCAACCAGCACGCCAGGCCTCCCTGTCCATCACCAACTCCCAGAGTTTACTCAAATTCATGTCCATCGAGTCGGTGATGCCATCCAATCATCTCATCCTCTGCTGTCCCCTTCTCCTCCCGCCTTCAATCTTTCCCAGCATCAGGGTCTTTTCAAATGAGTCAGCTCTTTGCATCAGGTGGCCAACATATTGGAGTTTCAGCTTCAGCATCAGTCTTTCCAATGAACACTCAGGACTAGGTAGATATTAATATTTACAAATTTGAATGACTTCTGATTTCAAGAAAAGCCTGATAAGAACTGTTCATTGAAGAAGAAAAAAAGCTGAAATAACGTCATCTGCACGTATTTTAACCTAACGTTCTGATACTGCGTTTGATAAAAGTGTGTGTGTGCTTAGTCGCTTCAGTTGTGTCCAACTCTGCAACCCCATGGACTGTAGCCCACCAGGCTCCTCTGTCCTTGGGATTCTCCAGGCAGGAATACTGGAGTGGGTTATCATGCCCTCCTCCAGGGGGTCTTCCCGACCCAGGGATCAAACCACATCTCTCACATCTCCTGCATTAGCAGTTTAAGTTCTTTACCACTAGTGCCACCTGGGAAGCCCCTTGATAAAAGTAATTCCCTTCAAATATCTAATTATTAAACTTTTATAGTTAAAGATACTGTTGAAAATTTAAAGTCAAAGCAGTCCTTGAAGTAAGAGCTCTTTGGAGGACTCCAAAAATATTTTCTATCTCTATCTGTATTACATAGGCAGTGGGCATCAAAAATGATTTTTTCAAGGCATGCCAGTTGTCAAAAAGGGAGTTCCAGACATGCTGAGCGCATAACACAAGCAGCCTAGTGACCCTCTGAAGCATCTCACTTTCTTTTCATAAATTTAAGTACTAGCCATTTTATAAAAAGCCACATTATCTATGGCTCAAAGTATAGATTCTACATGGCATAATTCCTGTGGCTTAGCAATGATTCACATACTTTGTACCTAACAAATATGTGGGAAAGAGTTATGTTAAGATTAATAACTTTCACATCTGTCAAAATGACTATCACCAAAAAGAATATAAACAACAAATGTTGGCAAGGATGTGGAGAAAAGGAAACCATCATCACTGTTGCTAGGAATATAAATTGGTGCAGCCGCTGTGGAAAATGGTATGGGATTTTCTCAAAAAAAAAAGAAAAGAAACTAGAACTACCACATGACCCAGCAGTTCCACTCCTGATACATATCTGAAAAAAGCAAAGGTACTAATTTGAAAAGATACATACACTCCAATGTGTATAGTAGCATTATTTACAATTTCCAAAGTATGGAAGCAACCTAAATGTCTATCAACAGATGAAAAGGTAAAGAAGATGTAGTACATATATGCAATGGAATACTATTCAGCCATGAAAAAGGATGAAATCTTGCCATTTGCAGCAACTTGGATGGATTTGGAGGGCATTGTACTAAATAAAACAGAGAGACACAAGTACTGTATGTTATCTTATATGTGGAATCTAAAAAATAAACCAGTGAATAAAACAAAAAAGAAGCAGACTCGGGGATAAAGAGAACAAACTAGTGGTTACCAGTGAAGTGAGTGAAGGGGGAAGGACAGAACAGGGGGAAGGGTTATTATGGGATTATATGAAACGTGAAATTTGAAAATCATTAAGCACTATAGAATAATCTTTCATTTAATAAAAATGAAAAAAGAATAATAACCTTACAGAGGTATACAATAGCACTATTAATAGCTAACATATATTATATACCAGAAACTGGGTTTCTTATTGCCATGAAATCTCCCTCTTGCATTTCTTTTCTTATCCCTGGAAGGCCTAAGATTACTGACAGGATTGGTTATATTCAGTAGCCAGAGGCAGCTGCCTTTGCTTCCATATAAGGCCTCCCCTTGCTTCTGACGTGCCCATAATTTCCATGAGAGCAATCAAAAGAATCAGAAGAAACCAACTCTCGCTCTGATAGGAAACACCTGTTCTAACAACACAGTTCCAGTAAGATGTGTTGTAAGTCTGGATTTGCTATTGGTTAATTAGTAAAAAAAAAACAAAAAATGATACTGCAGAGCAATTCATTTCAGCTCTGATGTGCATATGAGTAATCTTGGGATCTCATTTCAAATGCAGATTCTAGTTCACTAGGTCTGGACTACAGTCTAAGATTCTGAACTTCTAATAAGCTTTCCATTGATGTCAAAACTACGAACCCTTGAAACACACCTCGGGTAGCAACATGGTGGAGAATTTTAGAGTGGTAGGACGGTAGACCGTTCTGTTGGAGTTGGTAAACATTTAAGATCTTCCTGTGTCAGGCACTAGATATCCAAAAATAAGGAACAAGACAGACATGACCCCTCAAAGATTTTAGAGTGCAGTGGGATGAAAGACACACGTGGAGATTTTAAAATAATGTGGTAAGCGCAGGTAGCTTTGGGTAGGTGGAGAAGGCCTTCTTAGCCCAAGGTCATCATAGCAGATTCCCCCGGCAGGCAGAGGAGGTGAAATGGGGGACAGACTGAGATGGAATGGTCAGAGTGGGGAGAAGCAGAACCAAGAGGAGTGTGAAGACATAGAAGGCGATTTCAAGAAGGGTCTGGCGGTAAGATGAAGCAGAGAGTCGGCACGTGGGGCTGGGAGCTCAGCGTCTAGGAGGGCTCAGCGCAGAGGAGACAGGTGGGGAGCAGACTGACCCCTCCTGAGAGAGCGTGTGGTCAGACCTCACCGTTGACAAATGAGGAAACAGGTATTTCCTTGTCCCAAGTCCCATGATCCTTAGCGACAGGCTTAGATTTACTGATCTGAGTGAACTCTGGGAGTTGGTGATGGACAGGGAGGCCTGGCGTGCTGCGATTCATGGGGTCACAAAGAGTCGGACACGACTGAGTGACTGAACTGAACTGACCCTAGGACTTGAAAGAAGAAAAAAGTACAAACAGATGGTAAGTAGCCCGGTTTGTTTTAAAGATCCTACTGATGTCAGCATTCAGAAAGGGATGTTAACTGGTAGGACATGCACTTTCTGGTTCTATACATTTTGCCAGGACCTTCTATCTGCATTATCTTGTCCTGTCTCTGAATCGATCCCAGCAAGTAGGTCTTACTCTGATCTTTATGGAAGAGCCGTTCGAGACTCTAGGCGCCTATGCGAGAGAAACGCTTGAGTAACTGATAACAGAGCCTGGGAACTGAGTTTTAGTGGAATGCCCTGGCCTCCTGGGTTGTCGTCACTGCTGTGAGCTCCTTCTCTGGCCAGCCGAGTTGCTCCGTGACAGGAAGAGACTGTGGGAACATTAATAACACATGTCCACATTATAATTAGCCATAGATTGGAAAGAAGGCAGATCGTTCTGAAAATGAATTTGTCTAGAGCATTTAGTAGCTGGTTCAATTTCACTGACTCTGATGTCTTGCAAATTAAGTTTGAGGCTGACCGGCGTGCTTTTATCATCACTCTGAACTCCTTTGGCACCGAGTTGAGCAAAGAGGACCGGGAGACCCTCTACCCGACCTGCGGCAAGCTCTTCCCCGAGGGGCTGCGCCTGCTGGCCCAAGCCGAGGACTTCGAGCAGATGAAGAGGGTAGCGGACAGTTACGGAGTGCGTGCTTGCCCTGGAATGTCTCGCGTGCTTTCGTCTCGCGTGATTTCGTCTCGCGTGCTTTAGAAAGTCCACACATCACATTGACACTTTATCTAATGCGGTTATAATGTTTATAGGCTAGAAGGCAGTCTCTCTTGCTAGGATGTCTCTCCCAAAGAAATACACCAAGTTTCTAAACCAAGCTAGTGTGTTTTCTAAGATTCCTGCCAAGCAAGTACTTGTTTAAATCTCCAGGGGATGGTCATTTGAGCCTTTTTTTTTTTTTTTTTTATAAAGTGCTTGATAGAGCAAATTCCCCAAGGGACTGGTGCGGTGGAAATGTGAGCTCATGTCAGAGTTATGTGAAAGAGCCTGCCCCAGCCGCCCTTTCAAGTGCCCACTGGGCAAACATTGCTAGGTACAGAATGTCTCCTAGGAGGGCAGAATATGGTCATACTGTTTATAGCACTCTCTTTGCTCAGTGGCCAGCATTCGGGCAAGAGGGCTGCCACGTCCTCTTACTGCGCGCCTGGTTGCTCTTGGACAGCCTGAAGCTTCTCAGCTCAAGGTTATAACCTCATCCCCTGGCACCCTCCCTTCTCACTTGCAGACAGTAACACACAGAGCCTCCAGGGAGCTTTTCCAGGACTAGAATGACACCCCTCTCATCTTTGCCCCCAGGGAAAGATAAGCCAACCAACAATGCATGAACCTTTGTGTCACTGCAAGAGGCTCTTGAGCATAATCCTAAAATTTGAGCTTCTCCCCGTTTTCACCCCTTCCTCACTTAAAATTCCACATGAATTTTATCAGTTGTCATCTCAAAAAAACCCGTGAACCCATACCGATTAAACCATTTAGCCTCTACGATGTGTCTAACCAGCGCTAAGAGACAAATATGGAAATTAGCTTAAACTGTGTGCACAGAGAGTAGAATTGCTTTTGCCTCCTGGCTTATAGGCCTGAATAAGCCAACAGAATGGAATTCCATCCCTACTCTCCTTGTTTGGATTTTTTTTGTTATTTCCTCAAGAGACCAAAGAGCCTACAAAAAACATCCAGGCCTTCTGGATAGATGTTCTAAAATAGATGCGCAATTCTTTTGTTGCTGGGAAGATATAATTTTTATGCTTGTAAAACGTGAAAACTTGTTTTAAAAAACGATGTCTTGTCTTTCTTTTTCAGGCATACAAGCCTTTGTTTGAGGCTGTAAGTGCCAGCAGTGGGGGAAAGACCCTGGAGGATGTGTTTTATGAGCGTGAGGTATGATGGAAATGGAAATGCTCCTAACGTTTACACCCTTTTTCTCATACTCTGGGCTTTAGGGGTTTTTCTTATTTTGTACGCTTTGGGTTTTCTTTTTACAGTTGACCAGGCCAACTGACTAGGCACATTCGTAGCTTGGACAGGTATCAGTTAGTGTGCCTGCCGTGGAGCGTCAAGGCCCTGAGGTTCACAAATGGTGGCTTCGCGTGGGATTGTCCCATCCAGACAGATGTGCTCACAGTGAGGTTCCGGGAGTGAGCCAGCCGTGTGTGCTAAGTCGCTTCAGTCGTGCCCGATTCTGTGCGCCCCCCTGGGCTGTAGCCCACCAGCCTCCTCTGTCCAGGGGATTCTCCAGCACAGCATATGCTAGTGAGGCAGCTCGTCCATAGTTACCTAGGGAAACAAAGCTAGGATGCCCTCATGATCGCGTGTTGACTGTCATCATGGAGCTCACTCTGTTAAGTGCACACCCTCTAACCCATCCCTTCTTCAAGGAGGATTTATCACTCCTGTGCTGTTATAACAGTTCAGAATTATTTGCATGGAAATCCATCCAGTCTAGATTATTGTGTTTCCCTGAAAAGGCAGAAGAGTACTTTAATCTTATAGCCAATTCGTGGGCTACTGGAATGTGCAACAAGAGGCAGGTAGCTCTATGGGGGCCCCCAAATCTGGAGAGTTTTTTACGATGTGTTTTATTCATCTCCCTAAAACCACTGGTTTTAGAGAGAAGCCTGAAATTTACCCACACTTTAGGGTCAGACTGGCTCCAGAAAGCAGTATGAGAGTCTTCCTGTAAGTCCTACTCTAGGTATTTTCTAACAGCTCTCTAGAAGGAAGTGAAAACAATGCAAGTTGTTTCATATATTAGGGATGTTTTAAAAGCCCACACTCTTGCACTTCTGCTGCAAAGACGGCTGTTAAAGGGGCCCCCTTGGCAGGAAAAATGCCTGCCTGCTCCTGACAGAGGGGAGCCTCCCCTTCCTGACAACTTTGCTTGAGGTTTTCAGAACTAAGGGACTTGGTACCTCTTCTTTTTCCTAAATGGAAAAGAATAAAGGCATTGTTCCATTTCAGACTGTACCCTAGTTAAAAAAAAAATTTTTTTTAAATGTTCTTTTAACAGTTTAACTATATGTCAAGTTTCTAAGGAAACTCATAGCGTCACTTGGTCCAGATTCGATTCCTGTATGACATTGCCCTGAAAAGGAGTTCAGTAGCTTAAAAACTACTTGAGAATTGTAAACGTTGTGGCCAAGGGAAAATATCTAAATGAGAGAAGCCCACTAGCTAGAAGCCAAATCAATATCACTACCAAGTTACACACACACACACTCACACACACACTCACACACTCACACTCTCACACACACTCACACACTCACACTCACACACTCACTCACACACAGTCACACACTCACACACACACTCTCACACACACACACTCGCACACACTCACTCACACACACACTTGCACACTCTCACACATGCACTCACACACACACACTCACACACACTCTTACACACACTTACACACACACTCACACACACACACACACACAGTTGCAGTCCTAGGAATGAGTGAGTCAGTGCTAGCAGTGCTGCTGAGATCTGGAGCCTGTCTTACAATTTTCCAAACTTACTTCCTAAACTGCTGGTTGTCTGCCTTTCTCTGCAAAGTGACACCCTCCCTTTAGACTTGCTAAATTTCCTGCTGTTTCTCTTTCTTTGACCCAACTTGGAAATTGTCTATTTAAATACAGATAAACACTAAACAAGCTGGTCTGTAGCTTCCTATTCTTTCACTAATGTAGTATGTTCCATATAAGGTGATGGTCGATGTTTTTCTTTTTTTTTTCTTCCTTCCTCAGGTACAGATGAACTTGCTGGCATTTAACAGGCAATTCCACTATGGCGTGTTTTACGCATACACCAAGCTGAAGGAACAAGAAATGAGAAACATCGTGTGGATAGCCGAATGCATTTCACAGAGACAACGAACTAAAATCAACAGTTACATTCCAATCTTATAACCCAGTGAGGGGCCTCAAATGCAGAAAATCATAAATGTTAAGAGGAGGTGATGAGGGCAATAAAGGAGTTGTGTCGTATTATCTAGACGCTGCACTTCATGAATTATACACCCACTGGAAGCACAGCAAAGCTACCCGGAAACAAAGCGTATCTTTTTCCGGGAGCCTTAAATCTTGTTATGCCTCATTCTCCACTGGGCCTTAGACATTAATTTTAACTAACCTGTGGTACTTTCCCTATTCTCGTTTTCTTCTTATAAAATCAAATCTATTAAAAAGTGTTTTGCTTTCCCATGTTTATCCACAGGCCCAAATACTGAGTGTCTCCTTTACTTGTTAACTGTCCATTCCTTATCTATGTCCACAGAAATCCAGAGTAGTACATAGGCATCAAGGACCACACTTGGTGGAAAACACTGTATTTTTTCCTAATACACTTTGATCTGGTATGCTTGGGAAAGCTACACAGTTCCAAATCATATTCCATAGGTGCAGGTAGTGTTAAATTTCCTACTAAGGCTACCAACTATAACTTATTCTCTCACAACTTTCATTTAAAAAAAAGGTATACCTCTCTTTCTTACAGTTTCTTCATATTAATACTTTGAGAATAAAAAGTTGTTATATTTTATTTCGTTCAGAAACATAAATCATAGGTTCACAGGATATGGCAACTCTATAAAACTCAAGTTTACCAGAGAAAGAAAAATCAACAAACACTGCTCCAGTGCTTTCTTTAAAAATAAAAATAAAAAATTCCTAAATAGAAAAATCTGGGTTTTTTTGTTATATTTTAAAAGGTAAACATATTTATATTTGAAAAGTTCTTGAAGTAAGAATATTTACAGAGAGTATAGAAAGTGAAATCACTCAATCATGTCCGACTCTGTGCGACCCCCATGGACTGTAGCCCACCAAGCTCCTCCGTCCATGGGATTTTACAGGCAAGAATACTGGAGTGGGTTGCCATTGCCTTTTCCAGGGGATCGGATCTTCCCGACCCAGGGATCGAACTCGGGTCTCCCGCACTGTAGGCAGACGTTTTACCGTCTGAGCCACCAGGGCAGTCCAGGAATATTCAGTATACCTATACTGAATTAGGTCCAAAGACCAAGAAGTAAATCCATTTTGGGGGAAAAAAAATTAAACTTACCGTAAAATAGTTCTAATTTCAGTGATAGGAATTTTTAAGCAGGAGGAAGAGCAGTGGCTCTCGGAGTCAGAAGGAAGGCGGTGCCTCTCCGCCCAGCGGCGCAGGGGACCCGGGCCGTGTCCCCACGGGGAGGCCGCCCTGCTCAGGCTCCAGCGCGGATTCAGCAGCCGGACCCGGGAGCTGCTCCAGGGCCGCCTCTGGCGTGGAAAGCGTCCTCCCCGGCTCGCCCCTGCCCCTACCTGCCGCTGCCGTCTTCCCCTCCGAAGCCCGGAGGCCAGGAGACGCCCGTAGGCTACATTTCCACCCAGGGTGTCTGCAGCGGGGGAGACGCGTAAGACTGGGCGTCCGGAAGGGTCGAGGGCAAAGATGCTGGTTGCAAAGCGGCCCCTTAGAGAAAGTCCAGTGCTTTCTCAGACCGGGCCGTTCCCACCCGCCTCTCCATGACCCGTGTGGGCCCTTCACGTGCCCCAGGGCTGCGGGCTGCGGTTACCTCTCATCACCTCCATGCCAGCAATGAAGCCGCCAGCCCCCCGAAGCCCTCCCTAGCCACCAAGTCTAACCATCGTGCGGACAGAAGAGAAAGAAATTTCCTGTCCCTTCATGAGGCACATTCTGTAGGATGTGCCCTGTTAGACATCGGGGCGCACACTGCTGTTGGGAAAACTTGGCTTGGAAGTTACAGCCTCTAAGTGGCTGGGATCCGATTTCTCTGTAATACCTCGGGGACCCTTTGGAAACGAGGCCAGCAAATCAGGTACATGGAGCAACACAAAAAACTATGAGGCAAAAATGTATTTCGTTTCCTAAGTGGTGGGAGCTGAGGCTGCTTGTCATCCCTTTAGCACCCACCTCCCAGCAGTATTCCATCAGTCTCAGATGTCCACCTCCATAAACGGCTGCAGTTGGTCTTGGAACACTGTATTCTAGTGGATTCTACACCCAGAAATGCTTGGTCTGCACCCGGTCCAGCCCGCGCAACAGGCAGACTTCCGGCCACTCCCAACCCCTTCATTCCCACCCCCTTCTCGAAGGTTCCAAAGTCATTTATCAGTTTATCCGTGGGCAGGAACCTGTTAAATCTCTAAGAAAGTTTTGCAGTCAGGAGAATTTGCGGTGCTTGGGGATTCAAAATCAGCAATTGCAGTTCTCAGGAAATTTGGAGAATATCTGGGGGGTGGGGGGGAAATTGCAGTCCTTTTATTTGTCGCAATGCTTTAGGGATGCTGAGAGCAGATAAAAAGGACCGTTCTGACTCTGGGTGAACTTCGCCTAAGGCTGTCTTGCTGAATATTGGACAAGTTGAATTAACCCTTCCCCCCAGCATGGCAACAACTTAATAAAGACATTAAGAAAGATAAATAAAACTTTGTAGAGTGAAGAAGGACTTGGTGGTCAGATTTGAGAGGTGTCATCAGTAATAACTTTTAACCTACCACTTGAAACATGCTGATAATGTCAGACCTCACAGGTAAGATGCAGATATATGTGAAAGTGAAAGTGTTGGTCACTCAGGCATGTCCGATTCTTTGCAATCCTATGGACTGTAGCCCGCCAGGCTCTGCTGTCCATGGAATTCTCAAGGCAAGAATACAAGGGATCCTCCCAACCCAGGGATCCAACCCGTGTCTCCCGTATTGTGGCAAGACCTGATAGTGGGAGTTTTTATGTCAGTTTGGATTGCTGCATAGTTACAAAATGTATGAGGGTTATGAATAATAGGCTGCAGAAACTATCATAACGGCCAAACCACCTGCCCTGAGCAATTTCCCATCTTCATTTTTCTGTTTTACATCTTCATTACTCTATCTGGCCTCCCATCAATTACTTTTTCACTTTCTCCTCAGTCACTTTGTGCTGCAATTTCCAGCTTACACAACCCGCTTGATCACTAAGTGAAATACAGTTGCTCAGAGCACTGCTCAATGAGAGAGTCTGGCTGCTTGTCCCACGGAAGGCAAGTTGGACTTCTCTTTGAAAAGGAAAGAGAATACACTAAGGAGATGCACACAGAAACAAGTGTCAATCAATGTACTGGAAATGGTCCCCAGGAAATTGTCATTCTGTCCAGATCCACAAAATGTCATTTAAAGACTAGGATCATTGATGAGCTATAAAAGTACATTGGTAGCTCTAGGCAGACTTCTGATATCTGTAAGAATGTTGTTAACATTCCAGTTAGTGTGGATCTTATTGACAAAGTTGGAAGCAAGTTTTATAAATAAATAATAAGAAATTATTAGATCTCCATTTCAGGAAGCAAGTACCAGACTCCCTCTCAATAGAGCAGGCTGTCATTAAGACTGTTTGCAGTGGCTTTTCTGCAAGGTTGCATATGTCTTCACATTCTTTAAAACCCCTCCACCTAGAGATGGGGGTCTTTGTCCCCCCTCCTTGCACATAAGCTATCTTTAGTGACTTACGCTAACCCACAAAATCCAGAAAAGCAGTGCTGTATGCCGTCCAAGGTTATTCCGTTCCCTTTGCTTACTGGATTTTAAGTCCTGAGCTACCATGGAAGTCGTCCAGCTTACCTGAGCCTCCCAGACTGTGAGGAAGGCAAACCACATTCAGCAGCCAAGTTTAGACACTCAGACAATATGGAGAAGCAAGGTATATTCAATATGACAATCCCAGTTGAACTCCTACCAATAGTATTATGTCTAGACTGCCGTGTCTAGCCCAGGCCAGCCTTCAGGTACTAAAGCTTAACCCAATACCTAACCACAACTGCATGAGAGACCCCAGGCAAGAACTACCTAGACAAGTCCTGTCCTAAACTACTGACCCACAGTATCCTTGAGCTCAATAAAGAGTTGTTGCTTTGAACCAATCAATCAGGGGTACTTTTATGCGGTAGTACAAGTGGAACAATGGCGCTCAGTAGTCATCCACTGATATGTCTTACAGTGTCTGTGGCCACCCTGAAGTCCTTCTTTGGCCTGCCTAAGTCGTCCACTCTCCAGTCATCTTTGCAGGCGGTTGGGGTAGGTAACGGTTTTCTACATATATCACCTGCAAATGAGTCTTGACGCTGACCCGGAGGGACTACTTCTGTGCCATTTGAAGACAGACATGTCATGCCCAAAGCCAGATAGGAGCAAGCAACTCTAGATGACACTGTAGCATCTTGCTTTCCAATAAGATCGGGCAGTACCAGATTCACTGACACTGAGTCTAGCTCTTCAGAGGTGATAGTCCTTATTACCTTTGTCATTTTTTGAACAAACAGCAATTTTAGATTTTAAACTATTTAAACATTTTCAGATTCTTCTTTTGTAAGTTTTTAAAAATTAAAGCAGTTCATTCTGTATTCAACTCTTCATGCTGATGAGATACATATTTTGTTGTATAAGATGTTCACTGTTTTTAAATTTTTGGTTTGTTTTACTGTTCTATTTTTAATTTTCTGCTTTTTTAAAAAATGAGTGAAATGCTAATATATTATAGTTCATTTCTGCAACATCAGTTTAGTTCAGTTCAGTCACTCGGTCGTGTCCGACTCTTTGCGACCCCGTGAATCGCAGCATGCCAGGCCTCCCTGTCCATCACCAACTCCCGGAGTCCACCCAAACCCATGTCCATTGAGTTGGTGATTTAATCCAACCATCTCATCCTCTGTTGTCCCCTTCTCCTCCCACCTTCAATCTTCGCAGCATCAGGGTCTTTTCAAATGAGTCAGCTCTCCACATCAGGTGGCCAAAGTATTGGAGTTTCAACTTCAACATCAATCCCTCCAATGAACACCCAGGACTGATCTCCTCTTGGATGGACTGGTTGGATCCCCTTGCAGTACAAGGGACTCTCAAGAGTCTTCTCCAACACCACAGTTCAAAAGCATCAATTCTTCGGTGCTCAACCTTCTTTATAGTCCAACTCTCACATCCATACATGACCACTGGAAAAACCATTGCCTTGACTAGATGGACCTTTGTTGGCAAAGTAATGTCTCTGCTTTTTAATATGTTGTCATAACTTTCCTTCCAAGGAGTAAGCGTCTTTTAATTTCATGACTGCAATCACCATCTGCAGTGATTTTGGAGCCCAGAAAAACAAAGTCAGCCACTGTTTCCACTGTTTCCCCATCTATTTCCCATGAAATGATGGGACCAGATGCCATGATCTTAGTTTTCTGAATGTTGAGCTTTAAGCCAACTTTTCACTCTCCTCTTTCACTTTCATCAAGAGGCTTTTGAGTTCCTCTTCACTTTCTGCCATAAGGGTGGTGTCATCTGCATATCTGAGATTATTGATATTTCTCCTCACAATCTTGATTCCAGCTTGTGCTTCATCCAGCCCAGCGTTACTCATGATGTACTCTGCATATAAGTTAAATAAGCAGGGTGACAATATACAGCCTTGAGGTACTCCTTTCCCAATTTGGAACAAGTCTGTTGTTCCATGTCCAGTTCTAACTGTTGCTTCCTGACCTGCACACAGGTTTCTCAAGAGGCAGGTCAGGTGGTCTGGTGTTCCCATCTCTTGAAGAATTTTACACAGTTTATTGTGATCCACACAGTCAAAAGTTTTGGCATGGACAATAAAGCAGAAACAGATGTTTTTCTGGAACTCTCTTGCTTTTCTGATGATACAGCGGATGTTGGCAATTTGATCTCTGGTTCCTCTGCCTTTTCTAAAACCAGCTTGAACATCTGGAAGTTCACAGTTCATGTATTACTGAAGCTTGGCTTGGAAAATTTTGAGCATTGCTTTACTAGTGTGTGAGATGAGTGCAATTGTGCAGTAGTTTTGAGCATTCTTTGGGATTGACTTTCTTTGGGATTGGAATGAAAACTGACGTTTTCCAGTCCTATGGCCACTGCTGAGTTTTCCAAATTTGCTGGCATATTGAGTGCAGCACTTTCACAGCGTCATCTTTCAGGATTTGAAATAGCTCAACTGGAATTCCATCACCTCCACTAGCTTTGTTCGTAGTGATGCTTCCTAAGGCCCACTTGATTTCACATTCCAGGATGTCTGGCTCTAGGTGAGTGATCACACCATCGTGATTATCTGGGTCATTAAGATCTTTTTTGTACAGTTCTTCTGTGTATTCTTGCTACCTCTTCTTAATATCTTCTGCTTCTGTTAGGTCCCTACCATTTCTGTCCTTTATTGAGCCCATCTTTGCATCTGCAATGTCAGGAATTTTTTAAAGTAACAGATTTTCATTTTTT
This sequence comes from Cervus canadensis, assembly GCF_019320065.1. NCBI lineage: Eukaryota > Metazoa > Chordata > Mammalia > Artiodactyla > Cervidae > Cervus > Cervus canadensis. The sequence goes on along the minus strand of NC_057397.1, from coordinate 72,403,756 downwards.
TCAGTTTTTTTGAAGTACAATTGACAAAATTGTAAGGTATTTTAGTGCACAATATGATTTGATATGCATAGACACTGACACTGTGAAAGGATTCCTCCCATCACATTAACACCTTTATTCTTATCCGTGAGAGAATATTTAAGTTCTACTCTCTTAGCAAATTTCAAACATGCAATACAGTGTTATCAACTGTAGTCACCATGTAACACATTAGATTCTATTAATAAGACCTTATTCATCTTATAACCAAAGGTTTGGACCTTTTTTTACCAACTTCTCCCTGTTGGTACCTCTCCCTGGCCCTGTTGGTCACTTATCTACTCTCTGTTTCTATGACACTGACTTCCTTTTTTCCCAAATGTAAGTGAAGATTAAAAGGAAATCTATAGGTAATACTTCAGTGATCACGATTGTTGGTTGTTGTGGTTGGGGTAGTTGCTCAGGCATGTCTGACTCTTTGCCACTGCATGTGCTGTGGCCTGCCTGCCAGGCTCTTCTGTCCACAGGAGTCCCCGGGCAAGAGTATTGGCATGCTCTGCCACGCCCTTCTCCAGGGAATCTTCCCACCCAGGAGTTGAACCCAGGTCTCCTGCATTGTAGACAGATTCTTTACTGTCTGAGCTATCAGGGACGCCCCTTAGTGATCATGATTAGATATATTTTAACTCAATCTATTTCTTAAGATATGTGGCAACATGGAAGCTTGGGTGGCCATCAATTCTAGCCCTGAGTGTCCAGATCACATGACTGTGTGCAAGGATTCACCCTGGTGTTGTGATGAGAGGTTTGTATTGAACAAATCTTTCAGAACCTGAAAGGCTTTCAGTAGAAAGACTGGAAGGAAGTTATGCAAGAACCACACATGCAAATAAATAAACATAAACCATATCATAAGGAACTATCAGTTCATAGTCAACTGTTCCCTGTGCTGGAGGTAATTCTGCGAAATACCAGGATTACCTGAGCACCAACTTTAAGATGAGTCATTAACCATGACTCTAATCATTTGAGTTCAAATAATCCTTTAAGAATCTGATTTTAAAAAAAAAGAATCTGATGAACACAATGGACACCTTCCCTAGGAATAATAGACATTACACATTCCCTTAAATCTGCAAAGCCCAATATCAAGAGAATAACAAGGCAAACTATAGACTAGGATAAAATATTGGCAAAGACACATCTGATAAAGCACTGTTATGCAAAACAAAGAATTCTTAAAACTCCACACTAGAAAAATAAACAACCCGGTTAAAAAAAGACCTTAAGAGGAATTTCACCAAGGAAGATGCGTAAATGGCAAATAAGCATATGGGAAGATGCTCCACATCATAGATCATTAGGGAAATGCAAATTAAGGCAACAACGAGATACTACTACACACCCATTCGAATGGCCACAGTCCAGGATGCACACACCAAATGCCGGCTGGGAGGTGGAGCAAAAGGAACTCTCATTCATTACTCGTGGGGATGCAAGACGGTAGGTTCACTCCGGAAGACAGTGTAGTGATTTCTTACAAAACTAACCAGCAATCACCTCCCCCCTCAGTATTCTCCCAAAGGAGTTGGAAGTTTATGTCCACACAAATGCCAATATACAGATGCTTGTAACAGCTTTTTTCATAACTGCCCAAACTTGGCAGCAACCAAGATGTCCTTCAGTAGGTAAACAGATAAACAGTGATGCATCCAGACAGTAGAGTGTTATTCAACACTAAGGCATGAAAAGACTTGGAGGAAGCTTGAAAAGTGAAAGTGAAACTCACTCAGTCGTGTCCAACTCTTGTGACCCCGTGGACTGTAGCCCACCAGGCTCCTCTGTCCATGGGATTCTCCAGGCAGGAATACTGGAGCCGGTTGCCATTTCCTTCTCCAGGGGATCTTCCCGACTCAGGAATCGAACCCCAGGTCTCCTGCACAGCAGGCAGATTCTTTACCAACTGAGCTACGAGGGAAACCCTTTGCGACCCCATGGACTATCGTAAATGCATATTATTAAGTGATGTCGGGAAAGATTGAAGGCAGGAGGAGAAGGGGACGACAGAGAATGAGATGGTCAGATGGCATCACTGACTCAAGGGACGTGAGTTTGGGCGGGCTCCGGGAGTTGGTGATGGACAGGGAGGCTTGGTGTGCTGCGGTTCATGGGGTCACAAAGAGTTGGACACGACTGAGCAACTGAACTGAAATGAAGTGACATAAGCCAATATAAAGGGACAACATACTGCATGATTCCAACTATATGGCATTCTGGAAAAGGCAAAATTATGAAGGCGATAAAAAGATTGGTGTTTGCCAGGGGTGGTGGGGGGAGAGATGAATAGGCCCAGCTCAGAGGATTTTTAGGTCAGTGAGTCTCCAGGATATTCTGCTGATGGACATATGTCGTTATACATTTGTGTAAACCCATGCAATGTGCAACGCCAAGCCTGCACCCTAAGGTAAACCATGGACTTTGAGTGATTATGATGTGTAGGTTCATCCTTGATGAAAAATGTGCTATTCTGCCGAGGGATGTTGATGATGAGAGAGACTGCATGTGTGGGGTGGGAAGTACATGGAAAATCTCTGTAACTCCCTCTCAATTTTGTTGGAAGCCTAAAACCGCTCTTAATTGTCTTAAAGACATAAATACATCTGCCCAGCTGACATTTCCTGAAGTCTATTTTCAGGATGACATGATCAAATGGGAAAAATTACTATTAAGGCAGCACCTTCAGTATAATAGCAGAAACTTGTGCCCTCACATTTTCTCATGGCACCCAGAAATGAATCATTTCTGAGTTCTTTTATTTATATAAAAGTCATCTTTATGGCTTAAAGGCAACTAAAATAAGTCAAGCAGAGTAGTGAAGAGTGGGCAGGACAAATGCAGAACCTCTTTAGTAAGTATTATAAATCGAGGAAGAGCAGGTGGAAATTTAAATTGGTGTTTTCTAAAAGAAAACATACATCCTTATGTTCAGGAAGTAGCCTGTGCTATCCTGCACGGACGGGACCATTTTCAGGCAAGACCATGGAGAGATTGTAAATCAAAAACAGCTGGACACGCTGCCAGCCCGTACTGAACCACGCGGAGAGCGTCCTCTGACTTAAGACAGGAGCAGTTTTACAATATGGGACAGCAACAGCAAGGAGAAGAGGGATGCTTGTGCGAAAATGAAGCAGATATCTGCAGTCCACAGAGAAAATGACTGTTCAACATCAGCTCTGGATCGAAGCCCTGAGAATAGTGCACTTCAAGAAATAACTTACCTGAAGAAAATACGCAGCATAATTTGGTTTGTATGCTCCAGGGAAACTGGTGTTCTCCACAGCCTCTGAAGGTAGGTCTTACGGCACAAATTCAAACTGAACGTTAGCACAATGGCTCTGAAAATAAATTGACATATGTGTATGGTCCATTAACTTTCTACAGTAAATCTGTCTAATGGCCATATCTTGCTCTGACAATTTTTTTTTGATTGGATTTCTCTGACAAATTTAGTACATCAGGCTAAATGTTTCTTATTCAATATGGCCATCTAAGAAACATGTCTACATCTGTTGTATCTAGCCCAAAAAAATAAAATAAAATGGATAATTTAAGCTGGATACTGAAAGATAGGCATAAAATGGGTACGTAGAATTTCAGAACTAGAATGAGCACTAGTTTTCCAGATAAGGAAACTATAGTCATAGAAGAGCTAAGAATAGGAGTCAAAACTAGGTCTCAAGTGTTCTGTGTCTTCCATCTTAGATAGATAGATACATAGATAGATATAGATATTCTACTTTCTTAGAGGTGGTAGACAAGTTTTTAATTTTCTCTTTAAGTTATAGGCTTTAAGTTACTACCTTTCTTAGAGATAACAGAAAAAAATTTTTTTTTAATTTTCTCTCTAAGTTATCACCTCCAGTTTAAGACTAAGATTCCTGTTTGTTCCAAATGTGTCCTGTGAAAAATGACAGAAATCCTATCAAACTTCATAAAAATATGAGAAGGAAACCATCTCACGTCTTTGGGAATTTGCAGAGCTCATGGAACTGGATCCAAGGCTTCAAAGATTTCATTAAAAGTTATCTGTATTCCCCATGTCATGTCAGAGATGATGAGCTGCAGCCCAGCCTAGCGGGAAATGTTCCTCTAGTCCAATAGCAACAAATGCTCTGGATTAGACAGTGACTGACCTGCCAAGGCTTTTCATGTAAGTCTTTGCAATTATAATTTTTATCATTCTGTTACTATTTGAGAATTGAGGAACCATTTTTTAAAATTTGTTCATTTATTTTTATAGAATAGTAGAAAATATTAGAATTAGTAGAAAATATTAGTAGAAAATTATTAGAATAGTAGAAAAACTACCTATTTTATCGAATGATTTTAGTCATTTAGACCCTGAGCCCTTACTGACTACTGGGCCATATCATGCCCAGTGTAACTTTGAAAATAATTTTGCCATTTCATCCAATGCTAAGTGCCAAATTTTGGTCATGAGTTTGAGCACGCTCCGGGAGTTGGTGATGGGCAGGGAAGCCTGGCATGCTGCAGTCCATGGGGTCACAAAGAGTCAGACACAACTGAGCGACTGAACTGAACTGAATGTAAAATTATTTGGAATGCTAGTTATCAAAACTTTGGTATATTAACATTTTAAAGTTAAAGTTAACATTTTAAAGTTAAAATGTTAATAGCTAAGCTATATCATGACACTTTAATCTCCCTTACCCATAGTATACAACCTGTAAGTAAATTCTCCCAATTCTGCTAACAAAAATATTTCTTTAATTCACCACTTAAGTCCAATACTTCATCATCTTTTGTGTGGTTAGGTCCATAAACCTCTAACTGTCATCCCCACTACAACTGAGAGAACTTTTAAAAACCTAAGACCTTATTACCCTTTAAAGCAACAACAAAAACTCTCCCATCATTTCCCCTTATATTTGAAATAAAATCAGAACTTTACCATGACCTACAAGGCCCGGAAAGGTCAGACCTTTGCTGCCTTCGCACTGACAGCCTCTGTCCACTACCATGCTCACTGGCCTTCTTTCACATTTTCAGTAGTCCAGATTTGTTCCCATTTAGGGCTATTATGTTCCTCTCTCTACATAGAATTTTTTCCCACTGGATTCTCCCAAGGCTGGCTCCTTTCCTTCAGGTTTTAACATGATTTTGTCACATTGCCCAGTTCCAATAGGCACTTTTCATATCTTTGAAGTTGTGCAAACCACCAGTACACGATGTTCCTCTATATTCAGCTTCTCAAAGACTTTTTTCAGTTTTAAAGAGGTACCTTGTATTGTCTCTCTCAAAGCATCCTGTTCCTTACCTTTTATATCTTACCACAATTTGTAACCATAATAGATTTGTTTATCTGTTTTGTAATGTTGGCCTTCCCCACCCAACTATGGTCTGTGAGAGCAGGAAATTTATTTTTTTGATCATCACTACATTAATATATTCAGTATTTGGAACAGAGCCTGGCATATGGCAGCATTTAATAGATATTTGTTCAATGAATGAATGCACAAATTCTTCCACCTGCAAAATACATAGATTCAAATCAAGAACTGCTGAAAAATGAACTGAGGCATACTAAAAATTTTAAGAGTTCATTTAAGCAAAATCGATTCCACTGGGGCAGCTCCACGCTGGAAGTAGTCAGGCGTGCTCCACCAACAGCAGCTAAGGGGACAGACTTACAGAGAAAAGGCTAAAGAAAAGCAAGGAGATTGTTTGAATGGCTATAGCTTAAGCATCTGCCTTGTTTGGGGAGGCCTTATTGACTGTTTATTATGGATTGTCCTCAGGTTTTTATTTCCTAACCTTGAGGCGTTTATAGGTCTAAGTTTTGGTGTGCTTACAAAGACTGCTAAGGTCTTAAGACCATCCCAATCTAATGTCCTCCTTGTTTAGTTAATTTAATAGAAGGAAAAGCCAAAATATAATTAGGCCAGGGACCCATAAATTTCCTTTGGGGCACAGATATTTTCAGTGCCAGTGAAACTGACTCGGTTGTGTCCAACTCTTTGCGACCCAAGGGACTATACAGTCCATAGAATTCCGCAGGCCAGAATACTGGAGTGGGTAGTCTTTCCCTCCTCCAGGGGATCCTCCCAACCCAGGGATCGAACCCAGGTCTCCTGCTTTGCAGGTGGATTCTTTACCAGCTGAGCCACAAGGGAAGACCAAAAAGATTTTTTAAAAAGCCCAAACAACTGAGTCTGATAGAATGTCACCTCCTCAGTCAGTGAAAACAGAAACACATTCAAAGATGGGGTCCCAGGGGGCTCCTCTGGACCACAATGAGATCTTCAGCACATAGTAGGCACCCAACATGTATTTGTTGAGTAAATAAACGTATATGCAGAGCAAGTATTACATTACCACCCACCCCTGACCTTTGCAACCAAAGGGGGAAAAGTGACCCAGAATCCATCCCAAGCACAGCATTCGCTGAGAGTCAGAGCAGCCAGACTGCAGTTCTTTGTCTGCACTCACATTTGGCACAGTAACCACAGTCAGAAGCCAAGCCAATTCAATCACAGAAATACACCTCAGCCAAGAACTGCTTAACTAAATGGAGCCTATTTCCTGTCATCTACAAACACAGGTGTCTACAGAGGACAAACCCGAAGAGCAGGTAAATTAACCAAAATTGCTCCGTGGTGTTTGCACACCAAAGTAAATGTGGGTCATGACTCTCAGTCCAACTTGCCTGCCTGCTCAAACTCTTTTAACATCTAACTTGAAACTCACAGGACTCTACAGTACATTAAAAAACTGGTTATTTCCCTCATTTATATGGCGTTTTAAAAGAATTGTCAAACATGGTTTACTCTGCCATGCACCGTTTATTCAACTAATTATGTTATCTCTCTCTTTCAAAGAGTTCTAGGCATGGAGATAAAAGCAAAAGTGCAGAACATTCCACTTCAATGATGAAAATTAATGGGAATATTAAGAGGGGAAAAGATGAATGATATTTAGAAAAAGGAAAGGAATGGAAATTATTTTAAATAACTGCAGGTGGAAAGGAAGGTTAATTGCAAAGTCCAGATGTTACTGATACTCGTGTCTGTGTTCACCAGGCACCAAACCACACCCCATTCATTCTCAGAGAAGGCTATTTTCAACTAAAGGAGTGGCTGAGATTGGGGAAACAACTGTTTTGGGGGTTTCACATCTATTCCATGCTCTCAGTATGATCTCCTGGTAAGATGGCATTTAAGCATCTGTTCCAAACAATCTTCTCTATATAACTGTGTAACCCGCAGAGAGAGAGCCTGGCTATTTCCACAGAGGTCTTCTCCAGGCATAGGTAAGACAAGGAAATCACACCCAAACACAGACTAACAGCTGCATGAAGACATGAGACCTTTGTCCTCTTGAACTTCTTTTTCGAGGTGAGGAGAGAGCTGAAAATGCACTCACCGAGGAATAGCATTGTGCTTCGTCCTTGACATCTGCTCCTTCTAAGTACTTAAGCAATTAATCTGATCTGCCAAATGAGTCTCAAATGAGTCATTCCAAAGGAGACACTCCCCAAATAAACCAGTTCAACAGTCCTAATACTTGAACTTAGGGAAACTTAGCAAGACATGAAATAACGACCCTAGGTAAAGGAAAGCAATTATGATGAAGGTATTTTGGTAATTCTGATCATTATTTTTTTGCTTTTCTGATCATCTGTCTTAAGTTCTTTCTCCAGAACTTACTTCAGAGTTATGGAGAACTATTTTAAGACAGAGATACCTCAAAGACTATTATTTGGTTTGATATTATGTGGGAGCAGGTTTCTTTTTCAAAACAAACAACTTTTTATTGATTTATATAATTGATTTTCTAGTTGATTTACAATGTTGTGTAAGTTTTAGATGTACAGCAAAGTGATTCCATTGTAAGTACATATATATCTATATTTTTTCAGGTTCTTTTCCCTTATAGGTTAGTACAAAACATTAAGTACAGTTCTCTGTGCTATATGGGAGGTTCTTGTTGGCTATCTATTTTATATATACTAGTGTGTATATTGGTGTTGGAGAAGACTCTTGAGAGTCCCTAGGACTGCAAGGAGATCCAACCAGTCCATCCTAAAGGAGATCAGTCCTGGGTGTTCATTGGAAGGACTGATGCTGAAGCTGAAACTCCAATACTTTGGCCACCTGATGCGAA